>NW_024582393.1:2306595-2345428 GCF_018398535.1 Haplochromis burtoni
CACACACACACACACACACACACACACACACACACACACTAATGCTTAGCTAAATAGATTATGCCCTTCTGCCTCTTCCTCCGTTTCTCTTTTCCTCTTTTTCTCTCTTTCCCTCCAGCAGATAACGCCAATCTTGGGGCTGGCTCCTGCCACAAAACGTTCTGTAATAGTCTAATTGTGGCTAATGGTTTGTGCAGCTAATTAAAGTGTATGAATTACAATAATCAGTCAGCCGCACGGAGGCCATGCCGCCTCATGCTGTTCCTCCAAGCGTGGAAGGCCAAGACCAGAGAAGGGATTGTGTAGGTGGGGGTTGGGTGCTAAAGAAAAAGGTGAGATGAAAGTGATGAAGGGGAGTTGACACAAATGTTTGAAACAAAATCCCAAGGCCACCGGACTGCATTGACATGAGCTTATACAGTGGGTTGCAAAGAAGATTGGGAGATATAATGTGGGCAGAAATGAAAAGAAGTCATTAAAATTCCTAGCTAACCTCTCAGTTTGCCTGCATATGTAGAACAAAGTTTGAAAGTCATTGTAGTTGTCTATGGCTATTATACTGTGTATTTGTGCCTAACAGCACTGCAGTCTGATACAAATCTGACCCCTTACCTAAAGTGACAGGATGCTGTGGAGAGCAGCTGGTTGCCATGGTTTGGGTTCGCTTGTCCCCATAAAGAGTCAAAGCAAATCAATGCAAAAATGCTCTGAGTGATCACCCTTGCTCTATGAAGACACATTTCTTTTATGGTAGGAGTGGTCTCTTTCAGAAACACAATGTGCCATGTATCCATTGAGTGCTAGAGGGTCACTGAATGGTTTGATGACTATGAAAATGATGTGAATCATAGGCTATGTCTTCTTGCTGGCTGTAAGTGTGAAAAACAGAGATGAAATGCTCTTTCACCATCTGAGAACCGGAATATTTGATGGCTTAGAATTATATGCACAGTAGCTGTGGAGCACCTACTGTTTTGTTGTACTTGCACAATGACAGTAAAGGGCTATTCTGTTCTATTCTATTCTATTCTATTCTAACTTTTGAAAATCAAGCTCAGAAAGTGTTGGAACTCTAAGAAGATTGGAATTTCAAATCTTTTCAATTTAATTAAATTACATTAATATAATGCCAAATCATAATAGTTGCCTCAAGATGCTTTATACTGAGCGGTAAAGACCATACAGTATTACAGAGAAAACAGAGAAAGCCCAAATAATTAGATGGCGCCAGTGGAAAGAAAAAACTCTCTTTTAACAGGAAGCTGTGGCAAAACCAGGCTCAGGGAGGGGCAGCCATCTGCTGCAACCGGGGGGGATGAGGGGAGGGAGATTAGACAAAGACACGCAATGGAAGAGAGTCACAGTTTAATTCATAGTTTTCATGCGACATCAGAGCTACTGAGATGCTCCCACCTGGCGGGCAAAACAGTATATGGTCCTTTGTCCCCCAGCTTTCCTTTGAATGTCTTGAATGTCAGAATTTAACTTAGCTTAAATGCAAGATAGTTGCTATGCTATTGGATGCAGTAAGCACGGTTTTTTAAAAAAAAATAAATAAATTTTTTCTTACAGCTGCCAGAATGGTGTAGAGTATGGCACAAAAATGTCGCACACCTCTTCTAACCCTGCCTTACAGGCTAAATTGCACCAATTCCTACTTCTCCACAGCAACTCAGGCTATCAGTGGTGGATCATTTAAACTGTAGGAATGATTTTTTATTTTGACACTGGAGAAATACTAGCTCAACTTTACTATTATCACACCACATTAATGTGACAGATTAATACTACCAGAACTTTTCTGACCTTACAAGTCCCAGTCAACAAAACGATTAATGTTTGGTAATTCATTTAAGCTGGCTATGTAGAGCTTACTTTTGCTTTAACAATGAACAATTTATTGTTCATCACCTCCCACATGGCAGCATTATTTACTCATCCAGATCAAAAACACATGTAGCTGTCCATACTTTGAAAGCTTTAATCCCGGCAGCACTGTGAGGTGAGAGATTCTCTACAAGATACACGTAGATGTCACTGAACTGGAGCTCTGGGAGAGACGTCGCCACTTTCAGGGATTTAAATAAAGCTGGCGGAGCAGAATATGGATCACAAGTCCCTAAAATGTATAATTTTTCTTCATACCTTTGGTTTTCCTCCCTGGCTCAAGACAGGTGAAAAAACCCCAAACACCTTTCATCAGTACGACCAACTGTCCATTATTGACGGTACGATGGAATAATGTTTTTCCCGCCAGGGTAGTGAGTCAGTCATGTGACTGAAAACTATAGATAATAACTAATGATTAAATGCAGAGCGAAGTATAAACTCACATAGTGAGTGGAAAAAAGGCAGTAAAGAAAAAACAGTGCATCATGGGAAGCCCCGAGCAGCCGAGACCTACTGCAGCATAACTAAGGGAGGATTCAGGGTCTCCTGATCCAGCCCTAACTATATGCTTTATAAAAAAGGAAAGTTTTAAGACTTATTAAAAGTAGAGAGTCTGACCCAAATTCAAACAGGTTGCTGGTTCAAAAAATAGGGGCCTGAAAGATTAAGTCTCTGCTCCCCATTCTAGTTTTAAATATTGTAGGAATCGCAAACCAGGTGTGTGACAGTGAAGTGCTCTGATGGGGTGATATGGTAGTACAGTATGAGGTCGAGGATGTGATGGGGTCTGATATTCAACCCCTTGCATGTGAGCAGCAGGATTTTAAATTTGATTCTGGTTTTAAAAGAGCGCCAATAAAGAGAAGCCAAAACAAAAGCGCTTGGTGTTGATTCGTGTTTAGTGTTGCCTTTTGTGCTACATTGCAGCTTAAACTCAGCTGGATGTTTTGCTAACATTTCCCTATAGATACAGGTAAAAACTCAGCACAGCAGCAATGTCCATTATGTGCTTGCGCTAATTGGAGACTTCCCTCCAAAATAAAATTAGATTTAAAGAATATTATGCTGACATGAGCAGCAACATGGCACTGTAAGGACATAGCGTGGATACATTTCTCTAACTGGAACAACAACAAAAAAAAATCTGGTGTAGAGCTGCAAGCCACAACTTCCTCGGTTTAAGTGCACATAATGGCAGTAGTAAAGTTTTACAGGTTGGCTTGGACATCATTACAACATGCCCAAAGTGTCTCCTTGTCAGTTACATGTTAAACAATGAGGACAGCAGTCATAAAGAACGTCCTTGTAAAACATCGAAACGCAGACACAAATGCATTTTTGCACCCAGCTACTCTGTGATATAGAAACAGCAAATGCAGCGTCGTTGTGGAACAACCTGAAGATTTATTTCTTCCATTTGCCTCTGAGAAATGAACTTGACACTCTCTGGAATCCTATAGATGCAGAACAAAGACAGAGAAAGTGAAGCAAAGCGACTGATGGCTAAACACACAAATGGAAAAAGAAGGAAGGAAGAAATAAAACACAAAGCATGAGGGGTGGTGACAGAGAGCGGCGTGGGGGAGAATTGTAAATCCTGATGGACACAGAGCACACAAGTGGGAAGAGAGCAAAATTGCGATGACAGTTTTTATACAGAGAATTTCAGCGAATGAATGATAGAGGCTCACACCCCATTGTTTTGTCTTGTCAAATCAAATGGGCATTTTAGCAAGTTGTCCAAACAATGACAGCTGAAGAAGGAAAGGAATCAATTATTCATGATACTGAGAGCCACTTAATACACGATAGTCAGATAAACACGTACACCCACACCCACACACACACATCATTTCCTAGATGGTGAAATGACTTAGTAACCAGGCGATTTATTCCCTTTTAATAGGGTCTCAATTGCGGCAGCCACACTCAGACAAATGAGCAAACAAGTCAGAGAGTGACAGTGATATCCATTATGTGTTTAATTATCTTCAAAGTTTCAGTGAAGGGCATTTCTTTGGCTAATGGGAAGACAGTGCTAAGTGTCACAGCAAAGTGCTCCTCAAATGCTCCAACAAAGCTCCTTTTTTGCCGGCTCTTATCTGAGTTTTGACAGGCATCGTTACATTTGGTAAATTGGCACAATCAGTGTCCTTGTCAAAAATAACCAGCATTTGTTGTTATTTGTTTCTTTTTCCCTTTCCAATTCCAAGTCAAATTCCCTTGGCAATAATTTGACTGAATCCCTTTAGTTGGCACTGAAACAAGGCATGTTGATTGGTATAATAAGGGTGAGATGATTGAGGCGAAGATTGGGCCCTGGATCAAAATGTCATTTCTGAGTGGGTCTGATTGCATTGTGGCAAAGCAGGAATCTGTGACTTTTCCTAATGCAATAATCACACTGAGATTAGCTGGAAATCTTTGACAAAGATTCCCCGAATGCCAACATGCCGTTGTGTGTGTGTGTGTGTGTGGGTGTGAACGCCTCTGCGCAGTTAAGTGACAGTTTACCAAAGTGAATTTGAAGCACTACATTTTCTTGCAAGATTTATAGAAACTCTTCAAAGACACACTTTTTACTATGACTGATAAAAGGCAGCATGAAGATTTTCTCTGATTTAAATGAGAAAGAATTGTGGAACTTTATGGGACCAAAAAAAGGCATCTTGATGGCAAAGACACCCCAAACACTTAAACTGATACTTTGGAATTATGAACGCACCAGCTGACGTGTTACTAAGATACTAGCATTTATTAGCTGAACAGAGTGATAAATTACACCTATTCCCCTCCTCCATCTCATCTTTCAACTCTACAGCTCTGCAGCCCATCTGGAGGTTGGCAATAACTTACTGTTGAGGCCCAGAGTGGCTGGGACACGGCTAAATGTTCGTATTTATTTGCAGTCAGACATTAAACTGGGAGTGAATGGAATGAATGGGAGCATCTGCTGATATGTGCTGATAGCCCTTTTGGCCATGGTGGTGACTGTCCACCCTGTCATCGCACACACACACACACACACACACACACACACAATCATACAGTCTCGATCAAAAGTGTAAGACCACTTGAAAAAAAGGCAAAAAAACACATTTTGCATGTTAACAATGTTCCAAGGAGAGCTTCAGCATGCAACAATAAGAAATGTGAGTGACACAAAATACTTTTTTGAGCATGCAATTTATTGAGCACAGCACTTAAACTGAAACAGGCTGTTTTACAGCTGATCAAAAGTTTAGGACCGGACCTCCAAAGAACAACCTGTAAACCTGCCCCAAAACAGATACATGTCAGGGATCGCCAGGTCCAGCTTTTTCCTTTCCAATACCAGTATATTGGTCGTGTTAAATTAATGATCTGTAAACTAACAGCAGGCTCAACTTAAACAACTTTTCTAAATTTTTAAATAATAATAAAGAACTACATTCAGGAGTAAAAATTACCTGTGTTATTTTAGTGAAATAATAAAGGGAAACAAGCCAAGGATAAATACAATAAAAAATGTGCTGGTGTTATTCATCTAATCTATTTGCACAAGTCTTATTTTGGATCAAAATGAGTCATTTTGTGTACACTTCTGACATTTACAGTCACAGTAGTTTCTTCTTTGTAATTCTCATACATGTTTTGCTGACAGGAGACAGCTTAAGTGGAATAATATTTACTTGCATGGACAACAGTGAGTTATCTTACACCTTATGTAGTCTAATGAAAGCTTACCAGTAAGCCTTTTCAGTAAGTGTTAGACTGAACCAATGTCCTTCCTTCTGCAAGGTCCAAATGAGCAATGACCTAGAACACAGAATTGATGTCATGCAAACATAACAGTAGACCCAATTAATGAAATTATATGCAACCTGGTAACACCAACATACTAACATATACATACTAACAACAGACTGGCTAGCGAAGGGCAGAATAATCCTGATCATGACGGATGCACGAGCTACTGGCTATTAGAGAAGTATACCAAGTATACCAAGACTTTTGGCAGACCATTCTGAGTAGTGACTAGACTGATGGCAAGCTACTGAAAAATTTTATCGAAAAAAACGCAACACTGGAAGCCACCTTTGCATAAGCATTAACTCGCCTATCAAACCCATCCTAAAGAATGAATTCTTAAGTGGAGTGATCAGCCACCTCCTGATGATATCAGCCTGTACGAGTGAAAGTCATTGAGCCATGTCACCCTTAGAGGTTAGGGTGCCAGAAGCTATACAGAAGACATAAAAGAGAGCTATAAGTACCTGGGTATCCTGCAGGCCAACAGGAACCATGGTGAGGATTAGTGACAGCTAAATCATTTCACAGCCATCAGGAAGACAGTCCTCCAAGATGAAGTGCTACAAGAATCGCAAATCTTGAACTGACCCATCTAAAACATTGTTTAGCCCAGCAACACTGAAATCCTGTGGAATTTCAAATTTGAGTGGAAGAAGGAGCTGGAGGCTAACCACTGAAACATAGTAGTACCTGAAAAGGGGTAAAAACTTTACTTATTGTAAACACACAGCCAGTGTTGGGGAGTAACGGAATACATGTACCAGCATTATGTATGTAAAATACAAAATATGAGTAACTGTATTCCGTTACAGTTACCATCTAAAAAAGTCTTTCAGAATACAGTTACTTTGTTGAAATAAATGGATTACACGGCGGTATTTTCCTGTTTCATATGTTAGGCTATGCCCTCTCTCTTGTTGGTAATTCCACACCGGTGGAAACCCAAACAAAACACGCATTAAGAGGCTCTAATGCCTGTGTCTCAATCTTGCGGCCTATGTCACCTCTACTTGCGGCCCGCATAATGACGTGAAGAAATATTTTTAAAAATTATTGTTCAAAAAATTATTTAATATGAAGGCAGAGTGTTACAGGCATAGCCCTAAAGAATGTAGCTTCATGGGCATTGTAGCCTAGTTTTAAAATAAGCTATTAAGACTCGACTGTACACTGTGTTCCTGTTTTCCTCCGAAACAATAAGTTCCGTTGGAGCAGCCTTTCAACGCCTCTCTCTGTCTCTCGCTAGCAAAGTTGACCCAGACAACAAAGTAAAGCTAGTTTTCAGCTACGAGCCCGACACGGAACTCAACATATTAGCCAGAGGTCCCCTTAGTACGGTTCGGAGCCACGGACCTGTTTTATATATGCTCGGAATAGTTTTCTATACAAGATCGCTACAAAAAGTGCAGACTTACCCAATGTCCACCTACTGTTACTCATTTTATGTTAAGATTTAAAAATCTACTTGGTATTGGTATGGCGAGTAACCTTCAGTAACAGTAATAAATCACACAGCAATAGTACATTCATGTAGGTGTAAAAAGCTTGATAATATATTAAGTAATCCAAAGTATTCAGAATACATTACTCTCATTGAGTAACGTAACGGAATACGTTACAAAATACATTTTGGAACATGTATTCTGTAATTTGTAGTGGGATACATTTTAAAAGTAACCTTCCCAACACTGCACACTGCACACAGCCAAAAATATGTGTAAATTGAGGCAGTTACCATTGCTCTTGGGTTCTTTTTAATCTCTTTCAGGACTGTACATTGCAGTTGCATAACACGTTTGGTGTTATCATTGCAGAACATCCACTTTTAGTGCGATTTGCAACAATTCTAAATTTCTTCATTTGTACTCAATTTGCCTTTTTTGTTCAGTGAACAGCCAGGTGTTGAGAAATTCCTTGGAGTCTTTTTTCCACCTTTATGCACGTCTATACTCCTTTCTCCATTGCCCTGTGAAAGCTGCTGTGATCAAGGCATGGTGCACGCCAGCCAGTCTTTCTTGAGAAGAGCCGACTTTGTTAGTGCAAACCCACATTTCACATACGCGTCCTTAATTGGAGCATCTGATTCCAAGTAGCTTTTGAAGAAGTCATTAGCAAAGAGACTGACTTACTTTTTCCACCCTGCACTGAAAGTGGCTACTTAGCCAGATCAATAAAGACATGAAAAGTACAACTGTTCATATGTGTCATTAGCTTAAAAGCTAATAAGTGAAATTTGTGCATGCAGCTCACTTTTTTAGGTTGCAAAGAAACTGAGAGACAAAAATGGTACTCACTCATTTGCCCTCATATTTTTTAATGATAGTAACATTAAACATTGTTGCATCCTCCTGACTTTTTATGGCTAAAGGAGGATGACGAATGTTAAAGAATCACAGAAGTAACTTTTAGTTATGGTTCCATAACAGTAACACCCCCCACACACACACACACACACACAGTGTCCATATGAAAACTGTAATGGTATTGTGAAAAAAATAGAATAGTTCTTGATTTAGCATTTTCTAACACATCCAATAGTGTCAGAATGTGACAGCTGTTATGACTTGCACCTGCTTACCAAGCAATAAGAATGCAGCATGAAATGATGCACCTATCGATGCAGAACTGGACCCCTAGTGAAATTCCAGTAGGAATAGGTTGAGGTAAAATGAGCAAAACAAAATATTTTTTAGTTCCAGTTTAGGATGTAAATCTAACAGTGGCAGCAACAGCCTTGTTCCTGTGATATTTCCTGCAGCTATTATCATGACTGTGCATGAAAAGAAATAGCAGAGGAATTGCAGCCATGGACCGGAGCCTGATTCAATAGGTATTATTAGTGTACAGCCTATCTACATCAACGTTGATGCATAATGAAAGAACACCACTCTTTACTTCTCTAAAATACTGCACAGCACATCTCCCTGTCCAAAACAGCCCAATGAAATAAGAAAACATAGCCTAAAATTATCACACGATTGCTGCTGTCTTGTAGGTTGAAGGTTTTTTAATTACCAAAATGACTGGCACTCTTTTCAGTCATTAGGTAATTCTGTCCGATGCCAATAAATATTTACTGTCATAAACAATATTATCCATCGATATCTTTATAAATGTGCGAGTATAATCCACATTTAAATGATATAAAGTTTCCAAAAACCTACGTATTAATAGACGATGTGTAAAAATCAATGCTGACTGACACATCTAACAGTGCCATTCATCTGTATTCTGTCTCTCTGAAATGCAGTCTTGGTTTTATGCTCACTTTCCAAAGCATATATAACATTTCTTTTCAGTTTTGTTTGTCATTGGTTAAATCAGGATGTTTTGAGCAGAACAGGGACAAGAGGGACATTTGAGAGGTGGGAAGGGACTATTCAAGTGGCTGCAGTTGATGCGAAGCATCAATCTTTCATATGCTTTGAGGCCACTTCAAATCAATTTCACCCCAGCCGCTTCCAGGCTAATCATGTGGCAGAGGGCAGGCAATGTGCCAAGTCTGTCTGGATAGAGGAAAAGACAGACAGACACAGAGGCAAACAGACACCCAGTCACACAGACAGATAAGCAGATAGACAGACAAACATCCCAAACCTGCACTGGGCTAGATATGGAGGAGGTTGATCTGAAATGACAGGCACTCAACCATTTCTGCCTCAACAATATTTGCACTCTGTTTTGGTATACAAATTTATTCCACTATCTAGTCTGGTGTATTCTGAATATTGGAAAACTTCTGTTCCAAGGCCAAGGTAGAAGTACCCATAAAAATATCAGGTGAATAGTTTTAAATCTCAGTCAGAATGCAATGATCTATCGTATCGGTGTTAAAACAAATGCAGTTACTGTTGTGAATACATGAAACAATCGAAAAGCTTTTTACAAATGCAAAGCATTTTCACACATAGGTAGAATGATTCATTGTGTGCAATCCCAACAGCTCTTAGCTCATAAGTGGTGCATGCATATGCAGGGTTGACTCACAAGGCTGGACACTACCCTTGCTGTGCTGCTGAGTTAGTGGTGCATATGTACACTGAGCACGCTGGCTTTGTTTATTCTATTGACTTATTTGTTCTGTCCATTGACTGTGTTCCCCGTAGCCAAGCCTCGCTTTTCTCCCTTTAAATCACCACCTCCTAATTATCTGTCACATTTTCTCCTATCCCATGCCAAAGACACACAATGGCCAATAATGACCCCGTAGACAGCATCTATCAGGCGCCCCGCCATTGATTCCTTTCTCTCTCTTTTTCCTTGCTCTCATTTTCTCGCTGTTTCCTCTTTGGCTTGCATAGTCCTCGTCCTCCCGTCTTGTTCAGCCATTTCCCTCCCCTCCTCTCACTTTGTTTCTCTGTCACTCTGTGTCGGCCTCTAACGACTGCACAGACCTAATGCTGGGTGCCTGAAAGAGAGGGGCATCATCCTAATGTACTGTTTTACGGAAATGTCGCTCGTCTTTCTTTTCTTCTGTTCACAATCAATAAAAATATGCCAACACTTTTTTTTTTTTGAAATTGCAAGTGC
The DNA here is from genome assembly GCF_018398535.1 of Haplochromis burtoni. Taxonomy (NCBI): domain Eukaryota; kingdom Metazoa; phylum Chordata; class Actinopteri; order Cichliformes; family Cichlidae; genus Haplochromis; species Haplochromis burtoni. Next base: position 2,316,808 of record NW_024582393.1, read on the forward strand.
TCACACACTCAGATGCATTAGGGCTGTGTGTGGCAGTATAAGTTTAAGTCAAAAGTTGCCACATTAAAGTCTGGAAAAGTGCCTCAAGTAGAAGCTGTTTAACTGCTGTCACTGGCTGACTGAACAGACAGTGGGGAGTCAAAGTGGGTGACGGGCCAATGTTTGGCCAGAATGGACTCCTATATGACAGTAATGTGGTTGGAGTGTTAGCTGCCTGAGGGCTGGAGAGAAACTCGTTCCCCTCCCACAGTTTCAGCTGGCATCTGTCTCCCTTGTGCGCCTCACCCACAGCCACCACCCCTCACCCCTCGTTCACTCTTTCCCGTCTCCAAAAGCTTCACCCTGCCGAGAGTGCAGGAGCTCAGGTCATTACAGCAAACTGTCACAGCTAACTGTCACATGGCCCAGGATGCTAGCGTCACTGTCCTCGTGTCCTGACGAGCTAGGCTTGTTCCCAGTACAAACATAGCATCCATCTTCTCACCCACCTCACTGACACACTGAGCACCAATGTGAGAGAAGTCAACTTATTTAACTAGTGTACGATGAAAGGCAGAGAAATGCAAGTTACTTCTACTGTCATCTAAGAAGTCATGTATACTTTTTGGAGATCCTATTTAGAGTCGTGTTTAATAATCTCACTTTTTGCTTCCACTTGAACTGAGATTAGTCACCATTAAGACAGCTACTGTAACCTTATCTTAACAGCTCTTTCTAAAAAGCTAAGGATTGACCCTACATTCTAGCTGAACTGAGAAATAAATAATAATACAAGTCCTATCAAATATAAAACAGCATTTAACAAATAGAAAAAGAGTCAGTTGTGAATGCTTCGGTGAGGTCTTTGGAAGTCCAAGATGTTGGTCCTTTTTTTAAAAATCTTCTACAATTTTCCGGTTCCATCCAAAGCTATTCTTGATGCAGAAACCTCCATCCCACGCTATCTGTTTGGGTGAATATGAGTCACTGTTGGTGATTGTTTGAGGGAAAAAAAACAAAACAAAAAAAAACACCGCAGGAAAGTAATGCCTGACAGCCTGAACCAGGAAGAGAGAAGTGTTGTTTTATTACCAGAGGGGTAATAACAGCGCAGATAGCATCTATCAGCGGGGTGCCGAGAAGAGGCAGAAGATAAACTGTGGAGCACCTCGGCACAGATGATGCTCGACACTTCAGAGGAAACGAGGCTAGGACCGTTGACAGAGTTAGTGACGTGCCCCCCACCCATCACATCAGCGACAGATGCTCCAGAAAGGGGGGACTAGAAAATATCAAACGCGCTAAACTGAGCAATAACCGTTTGTGTCTGCACGGTGTGCATGTGTTTATGAGGTCCAACATGAAAACGCCACTTCAAATGTGAAGTCCTTTTGACAATAGTAGTGTGCTCTGAATTTTACAAAGACCACATGCGACCAGGGTTTGTGTATAAGTTTTCCACAGAATGGTCGCTTTTCCATGTTTGTGTGTGTGTGTGTGTGTGTTCGTGTCCCTGGGGCCCTCTCCCTGTGTGAGTCAGTCTAGTTGCTGTAATCACTCTGCTCACTACCTTCCACTCCAAACCTGATTTGGCCAGATTGTTTCATTTTCTTTTTCCTGGCTCCTGCCCCCAATCCTCCCGGTTTCTGCTTGCAACCTATCTTTTTTTACCCTCCCTCTTCTTTTTCTGTCCTGTCTCTTCATCCTTTTCTTAACACCCACCTACCCACCCCTGTGCATACCTCCTGTGTTTCTTTACCTCCTTCCACCAGTTTTTTCCCCACTTCCCTTTCCACCCTCCTCCCCTTTTCGTGGTAATGGCAGCTGATTGATGGAGTTTGTTTTGCTTTAATTACACTGCAGGTGAGTGGCCAGGGCTGTTCATGCTAGTGAAGCAGAAAACTCACCTTGGTTAGGCTAGAAATTGGTTTGCCCAAAGTGGAAACCCAGCGCACTGGTCGGACCTTAAAACTATTGCATTTTATTACTGCTTTTTTCTTCTAGTTTCTCCCTGAGTGTTTAACAGTTTGTCTTACAAGCTTATTAGATATATAAACTCTACTTTATCTTCTAAAAACAGAGTAAACCACATTGCTAAGATTTAACGTGTGATTTAACTTTTTTTTTTGCTTAACATTTCCTTTATTGCCACATTTTTTTTGCTAAGTGTGCGCTATTGCAGCCAGGTAATCTCAGATTTTATTTGGAGTTTGCTAACATTTAGACTTCTGGTTTGCTTGGTTTAGTTTAGCATTTTATTTTGAAAGTATCTTTTTTTTTCTTCTTCTCTCCTCTGTTTTTCCACTACCCCACCCTGTTGTCTCAACTATATGTATATCTAGGCTATGTCTCATTATGCTAACATGCCCCCTTGCTTCCTTCATGTCTCAGCTCTTCCTTGCACTGATGTGACAGAGTGGTGAAAGGATGGAGGGGCTGAAGCTCTTAAATGAGAAACGCTTGCTTCCAGAGCAAAGTCAGCTTAAGCACTTAAGCAAAGCCAGCTTCTTATGATATGACACGCTAAACAAAGCTTGCATTAGACTCACTTGTTACATGGTCACTGTAAATGATTTTGATTTTTATGAAACTATTTCTTTATTTGAATATTTGTTAGTTTCAAATTATGACACAACATCTGCATGAGCTGTAGAAGCTTAAAAGACAGAAATGCGCGATGCTTTGCAAGCAAATTACTCTTTGTAATCTACTGTGTTTGATTTACATTTGCCTGATTATGCATTATATTGCACCTGAGAATATAACTGTGATGTATTATACTCTAACGACAAAATAAATTAAGCACTATGAGAATGAATTGTCTACAGTATATGCTTACACATGGAGGTGCAGAATATATCCATCATGTGATGCAATGAAAGGTTTTGCATAGGATTTACCTGTGCTTTATTGCCCTTAATGAATGTAAACACAGGAGGCTAGCAGCAATGTGGCAACCACCCAAACTGTGGAATGTCAGTGAAATTCAGAAACTTGTAGTGATGAGAAAATAACATGAGGGACTTAGTTGATGGGCTGGGCCTGAAATGACTACCAACGTCTAAGAGCAACAAATCATCAGCTAAGCCATGCAAAGAGACCAAATGGCTTTGTACTGATGAGGTTTATCTTTTCGAGAAGGCTCCTCTCTCCTCATGCTGTTCACACGGAAGAGTCATGTTTAATTAAGGAGTTGGGAAATCCTTTATGATACCAGTTGAGGAACAATTTCTGAGTCACGGAAGGGGATAAAATACGAGGAAGCACACGTTAGCATAATGAAAAGCACCTATAGGTTTCCTCTCCTTCTGCATTTGGTGGTCCATTTTTAACACCCTCTTTACATTCCCCTGAGATGTCCCATTACTTTTGTGGATCTTTACTAACTAACTTAACTAACCTGGCTCTAGGGATGGGTGAAAAGTTGAGAGCTGCTGAGGAGTAATGTTTTTAGCAGCTGGATGCATTGTAACATGCATTCCAACGGGACTAATGAAGTTGCTGAAATTAGCTGTAAAGAGTCCAAAATTCATACTAAAAAGTGTCCAGAAAATGTTATTTTTCCTGCACAGTAAGAATTTACTGTGTTTGTGTTTCATATCTTTTATTCACTACTATCAAATACATTAATGATATGATATTGATATTATGAACAAGTATTCTTTTTTTGTCTGCATTTGTGTTGTTTTTGTGACCCGTGCACATTAATAAAAGCTTCATTTCTGCCAGTAAATGAGCATCTCTTACATGCAGGGCAATAGCTGTGGCCTTAGCACTCTCTTTCAAATTACACGGGCTCTTTTCACTTATTCTGAATTTGCCTCCCTGCAATCTGCGTTGAATTTTTCATCTGCTACTATTTAACTACTCATTAAATTAAAAATTTAAAAAGAGACTTTTTGGTCATTTAAATGCACGGACAACACCTACAAATAACGTTATATACAAATTAAACCTCACTTTAGCTCAGACACTAAAGTCATAGATGCATTATTGATCAGGAGCTTATTTGTTCTCGTATGGCTGATTGGTGAATAAAATATCAGCGGATATGCCCTTTTAATGACTAGAGATATCCAGCCACACTGAGCATGTAAAAAAGATCCTCTGCGCTGATGTTTTGTTTAAAAGTTTCAGGCTTATGCTCTCATTTGATTTGTCTGTATGCCCTGAGGGATTTAGTGTTCCCAGCAGAATCTCTTGTGGGCAGCTTAGATCCTTTAAGGAGCTCCCTTGAGAGCAGAAACTTTCCCATCATTTATAATAAACGATAACTCTTTGACAGTAACTGTCTGCTGGAAGTGCATGTCAAATGTTGGGGCTTTTCCCTTCTGGTAATTAAATGCAGATTTTCATCATTTAGAAAAAGGAATCAGATTTCTGTCTGCAGGCTTAATTGTAAGGATCCTTAAAGATCTGAGCAGTGTTGGTCAAGTTACTTGAAAAAAGTAATCAGTAACAAATTACTGATTACTTCCCCAAAAAAGTAATCCCGTTACTTTACTAATTACTTATTTTCAAAAGTAATTAATTACTTAGTTACTTAGTTACTTTTTAAAAACACGATTTACAAGAGGTGATAAAGCGATAGATCTTTCAGCCCAATTCTACTTTTTCTACATAATCCATCATACAAAATGTAATGTCATCTTTTTTTAACTTGTTTTATAAGTTTTAATCTTTTAACTTTATGCATCAAGCAAAAATTTAATTATATGCAACATTCTCTGACTTGAATAAATTAGTTTAACATTTAAACCTATTTTCTGCACATTCCAGCACATAAAATAAAATATTTTTTGTGTTTACACTCACTCTTTCAAATAGATGCAAGTAAAACACAGCAGAAAATAAATAAAGTCAAAGACTCAGCGGTCCTGTTGCTCTATTTTCACCTGTAAAGCAGGACTGCGGTAGGCGGAGGTTTACCCTGGTGCAGGTGTGCCGCGGTCAGTTGAAGAATCCGCGAGTTTCTCTGTGAATTTCCCATTACGTCGTTGCGCACTCGGTGCTTGCTTGGAAGTTTAGGGGTATTTTTCGAAGTTTTCTTCCCACGCACAATGGACACTAATGTTTTTGTCACTTTTTATGGAATCAAACTCAAAGTAAGGTCAGTACTTCCACGCTTAAACGCTGCACGCTCATACTCTCTCCTGCACTCGATACTTGATCCATTGTTGATCTGCACACAGCTGTTGTCATGAACGCTGCACTCGCTTACGTCACTGTCGTGAGACATTCTCGCAAAAAATCACGGTTTTAGTAACGCAGTAACGCAGCGTTCCTACGGGAAAGTAACGGTAATCTAATTACCGTTTTTGCAATAGTAATCCCTTACTTTACTCGTTACTTGAAAAAAGTAATCAGATTACAGTAACGCGTTACGCGTTACTGCCCATCTCTGGATCTGAGGTGCATGTGCAAATGTAACAGGAACCTTTTTTGTAACTTGATGAACAAAAAGTAAGTGAGAAAGTCAACTTTTGCTGCTCTCTAACTACAGTTGGATTGTGGCTAGTGTATTAAAAATCCAAGAAACTGTAGCCTGTAACATCAATGATTAAAACAAATAGGAACAAAGCAACAAACGAATGACATTGCCGACATCGTCTCTGCAAGTATTTAAGATAAAGTATATAACATTTAATATTTTTCATTTACATTTACCTGTGGTCACAAACTGCTGTACACAAAATGAGCAAACAATACATGAAAATTAAATGCCATGAAACAAAAACAAAAGCAAGTTCCAAAGATAACCTAAAAAAAGTTAGTGTTATATCCCTAATTAATTAAAATTGTTAAAGCCATCTTATAAATTTTAACAACTTATTTTCCCAAAATGAAATAGTTCTTGCCAGTGAACAGCTTTCTTGTTTTACTTATTGGTTTTTTGTTGTTGTTGTTGTTGTTTTTACCAAATGCAGGCTGTTTTGGCACAATTTAGTTGCTGTTTTCCCAGGGAAAAGGTGGACTTGGCACGGTGTCATAAAAGCGTACTTCATAAATCACCCCAAACATGTTGGGGCTTAAATACACCCCTATGTTATCTTGATAACTGCATGCATTTGTCTGCTTAACCAGTAGATAAAGAGTGGTGCTTACAAAGTATGTGACTACAACTGATAACAGGTATTAAGTAGACTGATAGCATTTGAAGCAGGATACAAACAACTATATTGATATGAAGCTTCAGTACAAATGCACCACTTTATTTACCTGAATAGGAGAAAAGAAATACCAGACTTCTACTTTATCAGCTCCAACTTCTCTAACAGCAAAAGTCACCCCAAGTCTAGACAGTTCTAGCTTTCCTTAAAGCCCCTCTTTATGGAAACATCTGGACCGCTGATTGTTACTTGCTCTTCTAGCTATCCTTGTACCTTTCAGGACACAGAATACTTACTGAGCAATCTCCTGCTTTCTGTCTCTCAATACTGCAGCATGTCAGGACCATGGACAGATCCAGTGGCTGGAAGACTCAGGGAAAAGATTGCTCTGGTAATGTTAATACTTTACTGTCACAGCTTGTTAGCATCATTTATATTCCTCATTTAAAATGACTGTTTGCAACTTAATTTCAGCTACAACTGATTTTGCCCTTGGGGAATGAAACTGCATCAACCTTTTTTTCCCCCCATAACATGACAATTGTATAGTTACAAATTCAGCACATCATAGCTCTTCTGTAGCAACCGCTGCCCCACTAATTATTGCTTGTGCCAATGAATCGATATGGAGTTGATGTTTGCATTGCATGAGCAGTGGAATGGCTTGGTTTACTTAAACCTGATGGTTACCAAAGTCATTTTCATTCTATTCACTTTGCGGTGTTGCATTTGTACTATTCAAATTGCTGAACACAGCCTAAAGTAATCAGCCATTAGCAGACTTGGATTTAGCATTTAAGAGCAAAGGCTAAATGTACAGCTAAAACTTACTGAATGATTAAAAAAAAAAGACAAACAAAATAAAAGAATAAAGAAAGAGAGACTGTGGAAAAGTGTGAGATGAATATAGAATATTTTAGAGTTTGAGCAACAGGAGGAGGAATAATCCCATATTATCAAATTCTTATATGTTCTCTTACTTAGCGACTTACTCTTTTATGCTCCTTCAACCTTTCCGTGTACTTGAATGAATTATGCAGTGGTAGCGCGGAGCATGCTAATTTGTTAAAACAGAAAAAACAGATGGGAGTTTTAAAGACTTAAAATCAAAACAAAATACAAAAAAGAACATAAAGAACATGTAAACCCATCTCATGCTTACCTCTATATGTACAGAAACAGGACAACATACCGTATACCTCCATGCTCAACCTGCTTGTCATTCCTGTTCACCTTTGGCACCTTTTTGTTTTCCCCTGTGAGGTGGTCATCCCATCCACTTCTTTCTTATTCTCACTATTCCATCTGCTCTCTACCCTTTTTTGTCTATTTGTCAGAAAAATGGGTCATCAGGGAAATTCAAACAACCTGGAAGTCTTCCATACTGTTGCCATCTGCCTTGTACACGCATGACTGCATAGCCATACAAGCCCCTATAGCACCCAACGTCCACACTGTGGGAGTAATGTAGTCCACGCTCTTCACATAAGTTTATGCCTAAAACATTCTAAAGTTTGTTGTTGCAGATTTTGTTTGTTTGATCAGTTTGCTTACATTACATAGAGTCTCGTACATTTGCCATTGCTGATGCATAATGCAATATGAATAAATATTATTATTATCATTATTATTATTAATGAAAATTATTTTTCAAGAAAAAAATAGGCATAAACATTAAAGCAATTATACAGACAGTTTATCACAATTTACAACTTCCAGTGATCTACTGTTTGCATTATCATGTGGTGCACAGAGATGTCCTGCACAATGACTCTGAAGAAAAACAAAGGTTAAGTGATCTAGCAAAAATGTCACTTTACTGTGTTTGTGGATTATCAGAGTTGTCATGCTGCTTGCCCTTTTGGATTACATGTTTCTATCCCTGAAGTTATTTTGGTGAACACAATGTTATCGGGACCTCTCAGACATTGTGGCCAAAGAAACAAACACTGTGCCCAGGTAATCACCTGGGATTATTAGTGATTATTAGTGATCAGTCTCGATGATCATCGTGTCTTCAATGTAAACATACCAGTGGGCAATGTGAGCATGTAAGAACACACAACAAAGAACAAATATTTAAGTTACCTTTCGTTTCTTCTCATTGATTCTTAAACAAGATTCCTTATGGCACCAACCCCTGCAGCAGGCTAATACACCCAGTCTGCCCATTAACCAAAACTGATACCAACTCTCCATAAAACTACTTCTACAACATCGAACAAGCAAACCCATGAGGACTGGGAAATCCTGTAAGTCGAAATAAACTTTTTTTTAGATAAGAAATGTATCCAGATTTTGAAATTTCTTTTGTTAAACTATAAAAAAAATTAAACACAAGAAACTTTTTACAAATTAAATACGGTCTCAAGCCACTCCTCTCTTTTTTTATTTTTTACTTCCAGTGAGAAAGACTTGTAATTTTTAAAACTGGTCTTAAGCAAAAGTTCTTCAGACTTTCTAAAGGTCTTTTAAAGTGTTTCTCTGGGCAGTTTTTCTTAGGTGTGCTAAATAAATTTGAGAAACTGGACAAGTGGAGGACAAAAGAACAAGTGGCAGGCTTAGAAATGAACAAACACACAAAACAGTATCTGAAAGTCATATCCTTAACCCTTTAAAGCCAAGTGTATCGTATTTGATACGTGACTTTTTGAGACTTCTGCATCATCAGTCAGAAAAACTAAAATAAATTGCATGATACATTTTCAAAAAACAAATTACAAGAAGTGCCCGATGTAGCAAATATGAAACTAATTAATACTCACATATCCAAATTAAAATTTAATTCATTCCTTTTGTTAGAAGGTTTACTAAAACACGTTTCTTTTAAATTTTCATGCATTAAAGTGTTAAGAAATTTGAAGACCTGCTCATGGACCTGATAGATGCATCTGACCCCTTGATATGAAACCATCTTCTCTTCAGTGAAGCCTCATCAGAATTAGTCTAAGAAGTCATTCTTAAGGAAAGGAAACAGGGAGAAAAGGCTGAGGTAAAATACACAAGAACTGGACTGCAAATCAGTGGCCACAGGTTCTGACAGAGTGATGAATCCAAATGTCCTGATTTTCCACATGACGATGATCCCAAACACACTGTCAGTCCAGTAAAAGCATACCTGGGTAGAAAAACACACAGTGGAAGACGATCAGACATAGACTGTCTTCCCCAGAGCTTGGATGTCAACATTATGAAGCCACGTGGGATCATCTTGACAGTGAACACAACAAAAGGCAAAGCCAAAGAAGAGCTTTGAAGGTCCTTCAAGAAGCCTGGAGAAGTATTCCAGAAGACTGCTTAAAGAAATGACAAAAATGGCAAAATGATCAAACTATTAACGTTTAAGGATAGGTCAGAGGTCAAAGTGTGACCTGATATTTTTACATTTTTATACTGTACTTTCTCTGTGTTGACAATACACACTTGTAAGAGTCACAGATTCTAGTTTCATCAGAATTCATTTCAAACTTTTCGAGCTGTCATGTTGACAGACAGAATGACATGCATCCAAACACTAACAAAAACACAGTCTCCTTGGTGGAGGTGACAAGTGACAAAATCAACAAAGCAAGATGATAATCTAAAAAGCTTACTAAATGTATATAAAAACAGATGACACGAGGCGCTTAAGTACAACAGTGGAAAGTGTAATAGTGCAATAAAGTGTTTTAGTGTGTAGAAAAGGTGCAAATGTGTAGGGTTGTAAAAAAATGTTAAAATGAGAGAATGGCTAATTCTCTGCTCGACCGATGTGTTGCCTTGTAGAGAATCACTGCATGAGGTAGAAGAGCTTTCCATTATCTGCCCTTGTGGCAGTGGAGCTGAATCAGTCTGCTGGAGAAGGTGCTCTGCTGCCTGTCCAGTAAATGGTGCAGAGTATGGTTAAAATTATCCTTAATGGATAACAATTTGTTCCATGACCTCCACTCCACCGCAGCTTCAAGTGCTCAGTTTGCAGCCAATCGCAGAGCAGGCCTTCCTGATCACTTTATTCACGTTGTTGGTGTCACCACATCTGCTGTATCTTCCTATACATGTCAAAGGATCTCAGTTTCCTAAGACAAGCCTGCTCATCCACGTCTTACAGCTTCTGTGTCATACAGTTCAGCCTGTTCTTGATATAGATGCGTGGGTGCTTATCTAGGGATAAGCAATACCCCTGTACAAAAAAGGTACCAATAGCTAATATATGTTTATTCATTAGTCCAACTAATGTTTTTAGTTTAGCCATGTGGCATACCTACAGTATAGGTCATTGTTTGGCACATTTTGTTTTCGTCAGATAGTAACAGCTATCTCATCCTCTGCACTCAACTCAGAGCTAAAGTCTTCACTGGAGTTATAATCCTCTGCCAACACAACTTATTTGAATGTTTTCTTTAGGCACATTTCCAATAAAATGTATAAAATGATGATACATTATGAAAAAATAAATATTTTTTCTCATTCATAACTAACGTCCATTTCCTTTATGCAGTCTGGACTGTGTATGGCTCACTGTAAAGTCAGGATGTCATAGCAGCAGCTACTTCTTCTTTTACTGCACCTAGAGTAGATTTTTAAACTGCATTTCTTCAGCACACAAGGTTTGAGGTCAGAACTTTGTTTCTATAGAGGCTAATGGTGAATTGTGAGTTGTTAAATCTTGCCAGGTCTCCTGTTCCCAATGGTAGTTAGATATGTACTCCACTACCATTACCCAAACCCCACAGCAACCAGAGAGCTTTGCTTCTGATTGCTGTCATCAGCACTGAATGATCATAAATTTCTCTCTTGCACACAGCAACATCTTGATATAACTTTCTATTAAGTTAGTGAAAGCTGACTGTGCTGTGTTCCACTTACTCTATCTGCAATCATTATTTTGTGGTTACATCTGATGATAGTGGACATGTTTGGGCATAAAAAAAAGCCACCATTATTTTTTACACTTTTTGTCTTGTTTAAAAAGGATGTGAAATAGAACAGCATGTGTGAATGATTTCACACCATCCGGGCTCGTGGCAAAGAAAATAGATCTGCTGGGTTGTGGTAAATATCTCATGCATGCTGCCCACTTTCTTTATTATTATATTCATTGACAACCTCTGTGTTATGTAAAAAGGTAAGTCCAAATGCCCTCTTCATATCAAAACATTCATTCTTTCACAGTTCAGTGGAATATACAGAAGATATGCAGAGTGTGGTAAAGAAACGCATAGTCAGAATTAATGAGAACTGCCCATATCAGGCAGTTTGTCAGTTGTGCCTCTTATTCCACTGTCTGTTTGTAATTGTGCCAAACACCTCGCTTCCCAGGGCGATTTGAAGCATCTCATTGTGAGCCATTGCCAGTTGGCTGATAAAGCCTTCTATAAATGTCTTAGGGATTTTCTGATCATACATTGCGTTGTGCGAGTTTTCTCTGAAATTGTTCCTGATTATTCAATGTAAATATAAATTATGGTGTGATCGGAAATAGAGGCCATGGTGTTAGATGCAGTGTGTAAATAAGCAAGATTAAAGGGCCACCTTGGGGTTGTGCTCAGTGTAGGTTTACATATTGTCACGTACTAAGTGATTGAAGCTTTTTCTATTTTCTCTATTTTTTTGTTGGTCACAGATAAACATACACCTTAAGCATCAACTAATTAATTAACCTTGACAAGCGAATTACACGGAGAATTCAATGTAAAACATTAACATGTAAATCACAATAATTTGGATGGAAGATCTGCAAGTTAGATCTCAGTATTAAACAGCTGTGGCAGACCCACCGTCGCCACTGAGCTAGATATTACTCTTCTAGATAGAGGCATTATTGGTGGATGTATCATCATTATACCAACTCAGTCAACATCTCTGGTAATTTCATAAACTGGCAGGTATACCAAAAACCCAAGCCAAAATAAATTCGTGACAATGATATTCCCTATAAATCATCTGGAGCAGGAGAAAACAGAGCAAAAGGATGAGAAGAGCAGGACAACTTGAGCTAAACTGAAGCACAGATTCTTCGGGTGCGGAGTTTGGGGAATTTATCAAACACTGATAAAAAAGAAAGAAAAACAAAAAATAGGAACATAAAGAGTTTGTAGGTGCCATGTTTGGGCTGTACTAACAGTGTGATTCCTTGGAGTACACTGTGAAGGTGAAACGAGTCTTATTTGAAATGGACAAAAGCAATCAGTAATATACAACAACGACAACAAAATAAAAAAAAAAACACCAACACACTTATATCAGCTTGCTATACACAGAATAAATCATCCTTCTTCTCAGACAAAAGGAGAGCATGAAAGTTAGGGCGTAGTAATAAAGAGGAGAGCAGAAATTCATACAGACAAATGAAGACGGGTGGACTCTGCATGGAGCAGTAATCACAGGGGGTGCTACTCAACTGGAGGACCGAGCAAACGAAAATACACATAAACAAAGCCCTTTTTGATCTTCAGAGAAGCAAAAATATTGATCGGAGCTCTATGTGGTCAGTTAGGCTCTGCATTCAGAAATAAAGTTGAGCTTGGCGGTTGGTAGGCGAGGGAAGCAGCTGAGGCAAAGAGAACCTCAGGCTAATGTGTCTGTGTCGAAGGCATCATGGGCTGAAGAGCCAACAGGTGGCCACCATGCTTCAGGGTACAGACTCACCTGGTGGATGCTGAGCCACAACCCCTACAAAGAAAAATGAAGTGTTTGATCTCCAGCAAGAGGCTATGAGGGGAGAATTCAGTGGCTCAGAGCAAACACACAAATACAGTGTTACAAGTTTAAAGTTGATATTTTCAGTACACTCTGTTCCCTGACTAACTTAATTGATCATTTTTGTGTACTGGAGAATATTTTAATGTCTAAAAGAAAACGTTGTAGAAGGCATTACATGCCAGATCAGCTTTATTATGATTTGAACGAAAAGGTAGAATAGTGTTATGCAGCTGCATATTTGGTGTAGGTATTGGTGTTCACCTCATTGTTACCAGCTGGCTAGATTTAGCAATATTTTTACCTACTGAGGTTTTTTGTTATTATTATTTCTGCAGGTAGAGGTGTAGGTTAAAATTGCAATTCTGGAGATGTTGGTTCTTGTTTTTAGCTAGACTGAAGTTTAAAAAAAATGGTTTGGGTTCAATTCAGGGTGTGCTAACATCAGTGGATCAGTGACCTGCCCTGTTTGACCTGAAAAGCACAATTTGTTTGACTTGTGTGCCTTGGTGTGATAAAGTAAACTGTACCTTGTTATACTTTCATCAAAGAAATCCAACTCTTCACTGATGACAGGAGGCTTCATAAAACTGAGTATAGGTAATTAACTACTCTAAAAGGCATGTGAGAAGACACTGTGTCACTTCTTTCATGATTAACCTACAAAATGCATAAAATCACGAAGCCTCTGTTCTCTGCAAGATTGCTTTTCAAGGCCACGCATGTGTGTAAAAGTGTAAGCAAGTGAGAGAGGGAGAGAGCAGTTGATGCTGCAGTTCACTCAGTCCTGGATCATTAAGAGCAGTGTGTGTGCAGGCCAAGAGGGGAGGGGGCAGAATCGTGCTTGGGTACAGTGCAGGGCAATCATAACTAGTGTGGCTAAACTGAAACAATGCTCTCATTGATCACTAGTGAAATGATGATAAAACTTCACTATTGATGATTAGTAAAACGTATTTATTATAACTCACTTGTTAAAAGGAAAACAAAGAAAACTACAAACTGTTCATCGCCCTATGATGATTAGGTATTTGGACCGTTTGTGGTCTCAGTCAAAGATAGTATTTAATGTAACATGGATGTAGCTTCTGGTTTGGGAAAAGGCCAGTGTGGAAGACTGAAGGGCACCAGATAATTGTGGTTATAACAAAAAGACTTTCAGTCCCATCCAAATCTATGAGAAAACAGCTTTTTGACTTCCTGACAAGTTTATGGTCTTAGTCACTTTGGTTCATATAGAATATAAAATTAAGTCTGTTTTGTAAATCTTGGTCATACCATGTTTCCATAGATTATCCGTGGTACGCTCATTAGATGATGATTTGCAATTTTGAAACCAAGATGGCAACAGCACAAATGTTAATCTTGAGGCTTCAAAAGGAGCCTTCAGATACCAGTGGCTGATGTCTGTGGTAACTGCTTTTATACTATTTTTGGTGCCAATTAATCATATAAATAGAAGTAACCCTTCATATATTTAGGTGGATTTTGCACTTGTACAATGCTGCAGTTGAACACATTGTGACAGCAGCTACACCCTGCAGTTGCACTGCATAGTGGATTTGACTGTCCACAGTGGGATATAACTGTTAAATTTGTGATGTACGTTTTGAAACAGGGCAGCTTAGACACTTTTAGATGATCTGATAAGTACTTTAGCTGCAGAATTGTGAGGTTTTAATCTGTTAGCTTCTTGTTATCACCCCTGTAAAACGCTCTCAGTTGAGGCACGAAATGATGGAAGATGTTCATAAACAGTTGAGTGAAGGCTATGAAATTATAATTGGGGCTGTTAATGCTGTTTGCGAAATCCTGCTATAATTCAATCCCATCACCTTTGATATCTCTTTTAGCATGTTTATGATCAATTGGGAATAACAACATTTGTATTTATTATTATTCTGATGTGCATAAAGGGGCAAGAAACCGCTTTAATTCCAATTGCAGTAAGTAATTTTCATTAAATGTCAATTTGTTATTAATTCAGAGCAACGCTGAAATCAAATAGTGTTCATTAATCACTGTGCCGTCCGGCGCGCTGCTAATTAAAATGTTGGGGGCGAGCTCGTTATTCACTGGCAGACCTGATTGTTAATGTCGACTCATTGTCCTCCTCCACCACGCTATCATTTATTTTCTTTGGTTTTCTTGTAAACTCTTGTTAATTATTAAATAGCTTTTTTGGACCCCTTGTGACAATTTTCAGATATTCATCCGAATGCTGCCACCGAGAGGAAACTGTCCTTTGCTCTAGGAGAGTGCACTGCAACCGACCATAAGGGAAGGGTTCTATTAAAACCACATATCTAACAACATGAAAAAGACATGAAGCAAAATGCATTTGAATCAGAAGTTTTGGAAAAGTATAAAAAGCTGCAGACGTTGCATCTTTGTGTGCTGAAAGACAGAACTCTGGTCAGCGCGCAGCATTTTTTTCAGTGCGTAGTTCGACAGTATTGAATAATTAGCAGTAGGCGTTTAAACAGAGGTCTACTCCCATTGCCGTGGGCACAGAGGACCAAGGTCGGTGTCTTTGACTCACACACATCGTAGCCAGGGATATAACCTGTTTTTCCATCCCTCAATTATGCATGTTATCCAAGAGCACCCATATGTCTCTGTCAATACCTTTTCCTAGCATTCAGTGGCGGTCTGTTTGGGATTTGTGTGCGTTAAATAATGCAGTACTGAAAGGTCAGGAACGAGATGGGGAGAGGGTCAGTCCTTTGACGAGTTGCACATGGGGGGGTTGGAGCTGAGGCTCCGGGAAGCTGCCGTTAATTTCCAGGTCAGTTCCAATAATGAAATGCATACGGTAAATGTCAAACAGCACCCGTTGACGAGTAATCCACCTCCTCTGGGAAATAATGAATGGCTTTCTTTAAGACCCCAACTAACTCCTTCGAACGGAGAAATCAGCATGCAGTTGAATTATGTTTGGCACAACCAGCCTTTTCTGTGTCTTACACTCGGGTTTGTGGCTTCAAGTTTAACACGTGTGATATGAAGTGCAGTAAAACCATAACTGTAGGCTGATTTTAAAAATGAAATTTGCACACTTAGAGAAACAGAGCAGAATTCTTAACCTTCACAACCCCGGTGTAGGTTTATTTTATAGTGTGTTCTAAAATACCCACAGTTACAGAACAGCACACAGTTCTGGATGTAATAGTGCATCAATATCCTATTTACAAGCAGTGCATTTTGTATCTTTAATGCACCCTTATATGTTTATATACAGAATAAACAAACACTGAGAAATCCCAGAGGATAATCTTTATTCTAAGATGCAAGCATATCCAACCTCTTCCCTTAAAAGCGTAGATTCATTATACTCGGTATCTTTTATTAAGCAAACATTTCCCCAACTAAAAAAAGGAAGACTCTTTCTAGCCAACTTACATCAAAAACTCGTCGCAGCTGGAAACAGTTCACCTGGCTCTGTCTAAAGTACAAAAACTGCTACAGCTAGCAGCACTTCTAATGCTAAATATCCCCACTCAACATGTTGATTATTGTTAGTTCACAGTGCACACACACTGAAATGCAAGAAGAACCATTTAGGTGTTTGTAGGGTGTTAAATGCTGTAAATATATCTTGGCAACCAGCAGCCAAAGGTGCAGCGAGTTCCCCGAGCCTCTGATGTTTGCTTGGCTCATAGTAACAACAAAATTCCTACAAGGCAAGAAACAGTAAATCCTTGTGAAAGCACAACTTGACATTCTGTTTGTGCGCGGATTAAAAACAAACTGCAATGTGTTGACTAGTGAGTTGGAGAGGCACCTGTAGGCCTATTCTGAAACTTTAAAAAAATAAAAAGGTGGCTGCTTCACCCCGCTGTTTATGCAAAGCTAACTACCTGCTGGTCTGAGCATCATTCTTAGCACAAAGGCTAGACAGTGGTATCAGTCAACTTAGTGTCAAAAAACAAAACAACCACACCCCAAAAACAAATAAGTGTATTTCACAGAATGTCAAACCTAGGCTCTGTGCTGACTGACATGCAACCAACACTTGCAGACAGGATCTGCAACATCAAACCATAAACAAACTTATGGGAATAGATACTTGGGTTTTCCATTTTATTAAGCGTCAAACTGCTTCTGTGAAATTCAAATAAATCATTCTGAACAACAAACCAAGTTGCTGTGAGCCTGTTCGTACTTTTCACAAAAGGCAAAAGAGCATCCACGTTAAAACAAAGTCATGGCTCTTCATTGTGGCGAATGAAGACACTTTGTGCCTTATCAACAGTTTTATGCAGAGCACAGCTCTCTTAGTTTCATTGTCATAAATTATTGAGGTGATTGTTGAGAAGAGAACAACAACACAGTTACCTTTAGTGAAAGACGAAAGCTGTAATGAAAGGGGGGGGGGGGAACTCAAGGTGACTCGCAGACTACATTATCTTTTGGTTGCTCTGTTTCAATGTCAGCTGCAAAGACAGATTCTCCTTTCATCTCTGCCCTTGTTCTGTTTTCGCGTCTGTGCGGGAGAATAAAATATGCGGAAATTTGTGGGTATGCTGTATGTGTGTGCAAAATGAGAGAAATCACTGGAGAAGCATCAGTTAGTTTGAGAGGCGTTGGGAGGGCGGGCTATTGGGGGAGGGTGGAAATGACTAACGGCCTTTTGTGTAATTAATGAGGACAGCGTTGATTTCCACCGATAATTTAGCATGGTTGCCAGCGCTTGACTTCTGATCCCCATTTACCCTGCTCTGTCTCTATTTAGATCAGCCTAGTGTGGGAGGACTGTGTTAACCTTGGAGAATAGACACAAATCACAGGCAGATGCACAGAAAAACACAAAGCCTTATCCACGTCCGCACACAGGACCCCCCCTGAAGTCGCCCACACGTACACACGCAAACATTTATACCCCCTTCATCTATTTTGCACCTTCTCTCTTTTCACACACATACATCAACCATGTGCACACATGCAAACAAGGAAAAGGCATCTGAAAGCGCACAAGCGCGCACATGCACACACACACATACACCCACAAGCACCTGAGGCAATGGAATAAATGCATCTGTAATGATAGCAGATAAGGACTCCCAACCAGGCCTGTAGTCATAGCTCAGTGATTTGGCTAGCAGGGAAAGGGATTGTGGGAATGAAAAACAAGCCAGTGGAAACTTCTGGGCCTCCAGGAGTCAGCAACCAAAAACCCACAGTCAGTCAGTCGGACAGAGAGGAAAAGCTCCAAGGTACTCTTTTAAACATGCTTGCGAGATTCAGCACACAGTTTAAAGCAGATTTATATTCAAACTACTTGTCCTTTTGTACATGGACATCTTGGTAATGATATGTTTGCTCCTGTTAATGAAATTGCTAATCACTTTCTGCTGTGACATGTTGATTTGACAGACGTCTGAAAAAAGCCTGATGCGAGCAAGCTGGTGATGGCAGAAGCATTGATCAAAATACCCAATAACCACCCGCATTATTTATTTATTTCTGATGGCTTATTGTATATCAGGAACATATGTTGGCTTAAGGCTCGCCGTGTTCAGGCCGCTGTAAAGACCTGATTGACATGCAAGTGCCAGCATTCTTTATTCATTCACTTCTATCCAAACATCAATGGCACAAGGCTGTATCACCAGCTAGAGCTTAAACAAATGGCACGCGTCTCCCTCAGGCCTCACAGCTGACATTTCCTAGATTTATTATGCATGTGGATAGGCTGCAGGGAATTCAGGTGCAACTAGATAATACTTGAGGTATAATAGTGGGTTTGTACATCTTACAAAAACACAAATGCCCATATGGCACGGGGGAACTTAGATTTGTTCATCTTCAATATTCACGGCCTTCCTGTGACACAACCTACATGTACATGCCCTGAAATATTTTCACAACACAGTTTCACTCTTTCTTGTTATGAGTTGTGTACAGTTTTCATACTTTTCCTTGCTTATTGTTGAAATGTAAGCGATACTCCTGCAGGCGACTCAAAGAAGGGGTGTGTTTCTTTTTTCAGCGTGAATCACCCAGCCAGCCTGTCAGTGCATCCATCACTGATGCCGGGCAGTTCTGCGTTATTAAACTTTACGCACGCTAGTGTTACGTGAGAGACCCCCAACTGTCATGCATTATGCATGCTGTAGGTATTTTTCAGGGGCTTTCAGTAATGAGCTCAAAGCTTGCTTTGGAGGACCCTGGTGTTTTAAAGCGGGGTTCTAGCCCTGGCGTCAACATCGGAGGATGTGAAATTAAAAAAAAAAAGAGAAATCACACTACTGAGCAGTGCCATGCTGCCCCCGCTCATACACCCGCCTTTGACCATCCCCAGCCTGCAATGCCACACATGATAAGCTTCTTATTCATATGTAAAGCAGGAGCTGTGGGGTCAACAAAATGATCTTACTGCTGGACTTCTGACGAGAGGGGCTTAAAATGCCACATGAAACTCATTAATCAGGGACAAGTTGATGTTGCAGTTATAGGTGAATGCAGCAAAAGTCCCGGCTGGAGGTTAAATATGCTTTTTAAAAGTTTGACATGTAGTTTCTTTCAGATGACGGTCAAGTTTACTATCACAGAAAGTCAGGATGGACTGGACACTGCACCACCTCCATAAATCTCTAACAAAGCTGAGACATCTTTACTGTTTTTAGCCAAAAGTTTTGTTACATAGAAGTTGCGATCTCATTGCCATGTTGTCTGCATCCCAGAGATAAAAACAAAAAAAAGCATCTTACCTCAGTATTGTTTAAATTTCTTCTCCGAGTCATATAGCCAACATTCGTCATGTAAAAATATGTCAAACATTGCATCAAATCTTCAATTATAAATCACCTTTACCAATAATATGGCACTTTGAGAGGAAGAGGTGGTAAAAAGAGATGGATCATAACCAAAAACAGGAACAGGGCAAAAAAGAAATCCTGTCAAGGGTATTATGGAAGTGTCTGAGAAGGAAGGCCATAGATCAAAGCGTGGGACGGCCATTTGTTCCTGAGGAATAATAGCTGTGATGTGTGTCGGACCCGCTGACCCGCTGGAACAATAAAACCGAGTTGCGGCTGCCTAAGAGCAATGACCTTGTGCGGTTGAAACCTGCCTGAAACAGGAAAAAAAAGAGAGATGGATGGGTAGAGAGACGCATGACCAGGGAGAAACAATTACAATCTATATAAAGGCTGATTCCTGTCCGACACCGCCACTCACACTGCTGAGAGAACATTGTTGTCGGCTTTCTCTTAACAGTAGAGTTAAGAAAAAGAGACTCTTTTTCTTTTATAAGGAATGAGAGCAGAAGACTTTTTTAAGGCAGCCCACTGTTTTACTACCTGTAAAACAGTTGATCCAATTTAGTTACGAGTTTTGCTTTAAAAGACTTGAATCTTATAAACACCAAGCCGTATCAGCCTTATTCTTTTATACCAGTAGCATAGTTTCTGTAATACGTTTTCTCATCGAAATGTCTTTGCAATGAATATGATGCCACACATTATATACTTATTCTGTCCGTGACTGACTGCTATAAAGATGCCCCAGACAAAATTTTAGAGGCTGGGACCACATCATAAAAAAAGAATGGTATCCAACAGCCAAGACATAGGACTACTTTGTCACATCTGAAAAGTGCGAGAGAGAAATATCCAGTGTGAGGGGGGAAAATGGCAAAGTACAAATCAAAGGAAAAAGCCATTCAGCCACCTCGGGGATAGGTAACAAAAGGGCTTCCACGAGCTGTGGGCTTCTTCACAGATAAAAGTCTGTCTGGGAGAGAGCGACAGACTGGTGTTCATTGTGCTACCATGGGAGGGTGCAGACAGTGGTGTGAAAGGAGCCATCAAGGTTGAATGGGTGAGAAAAGGGGATCTGTGGGAGTAAATGAAAAGGGCCTGGATCAAGCATGCCATTGGTCTCAATAGAATGAAATGACAGCACCTTGTATGGAGGTAATCTCAACATGTGACCACCAGCAACCGTGTAATCACAAAGCAGAAAGGGTGCAGAACAGAAACAGCTGTATTGGCCCTATTTTAGTAGCTCACAAAACTAATCATTTCATTGAAAAACTGTGTTTTGCCTACTTGCCATACTGAAAACATTGGGAGAAGAAATGATATATCTTCATTTCAAACAGATCATGCAGACTTGCTTTTTAAAAAAGAAATTTTTATGTGTTCAGTATAAATTAGGAACATATCACGCAATAATCTGTGGAATTAATCACATTATTTATAGGCCCAAAGTAGGTCTATTTCCACATTCTGTGCTTTACCCTGTATATTTGCTACTGTGTAAAGATGTTGCAGATTGACCCAAGAAAGAAAAGCATCTTCCACAGCAATCCAATACCAGACTTTGCAATGTTTTACAGCCAGCACTGTGGAGCCACCCTGGAAATTCTGAACCTGTACCACAAATATGCGCCTACTAGTGTCTGCTTTGTGCTTTAAAGACACCGGGAAATTTAAAAGGGAGCTAGGATCTAGGATCGGAATATCAAAGGAATTCATAAGCAGTACACTCCCATGAGCTGGTGATGAAAGAACTCAGCTGGCCAAACAGTATAAAACATTCTCCCGTAAAGCACAAGAACAGGTCCCAGTCAAGAGAAGACGCCGTTGCCGGTCAACCTAACACCATCTGCGCAACAGACTGCATGCACATGCGCTCTACAGCACAGTTTCTGCTTCATAGGACAGGTTCAAATGCTCAGCTGATGGCACACCAAAGAGCGCTGTGCAAATAGCACAGATGCACTGGTCTAGCTCAGATAACTCTGGGAACGCCTTTTTCGCTCCAGTGAACAGTGTCTCGTTTGCGTTTGCCAATATTTTTTTGGCCCCAGATTTGAGTATGCCTCAGCACGGGTACTGTTTTCAGGTTGTCAGGCAGATGTTACTTTTATTCCTGTGGATGCGATATGTCCTGAATATAACATGGGAATTTCTTCAAATCTGGCACAAAATTTCACTTGGACTTTAAGACGAAGTGATTACAACTGAACGTGTAAACTGCCAGTTTGTGGAGGCATGTTTTTTATTTTCTTGATTTGTAAGAGAAAGTCTGTCTGGATCAATATTAGTCACAAAACAAGGTCCCCTCTGGCAGTCTGCCGCATAACTGCTATGCAGATTTGGGTATCCATGACCTTTTATTACACAATATCGTTGTCTCAACAATGTTTGTTCGATTGCTCTTTACTTCCTGCAGTGAACCTCCACTTCAGACCATTAGTTTTAACTTATGGCACCGATGAGCTCGCTGTCGACACATACTAATAAGAAACAAGTAGCAGATGCTCTCAGTTTACAAGGGCGATCACATTGACTCAGGACCTTTCTTGAGAACGTATAATGGTGAATTATGAAGAAAGCCCGTGGTCTCTCTGCACCATGCCACACTATTATATTTTATTTACATTTACAATAAATCATTGGACTTTCAACAAGTTTAAGTCTTGTGAAAAGATAGTTATTCTGTTTTTTGGTTGTTGTTGGCCTTGTCATCAGATTTGAAACAAAGTTAAATGCTGGATTTGACCACTGCGTCAACCTGAAGATAAATTTAAAAGATCTTCATCAAAGAACATTAACCATCAAGGCTTCTTGTTTTCATTTCATCATAGTGTAAACTTTGCAAGAAAGAGCAGAGCAAACTCTCAGGATCCATTCATTCTCTTCCGCCTATCGTTATCAGGGTTGCGGGGAGCCTATCCCGGCTGTCTTAGGGTGAGAGGCAGGGTACACCCTGGACAGGTCGCCAGTCTGCTGCAGAGATAACACATAGACACAGACAACCATTCGCACTCACATTCACGCCTATGGGCAATTTAGAGTTTCCATTTAACCTATCCCCACTAACTGCATGCCTTTGGACTGTGGGAGGAGGCCGAAGTACCCAGAGAGAACCCACGCAAACATGAGGAGAACATGCAAAATCCACCCACAAAGACACTGGCATGATTGTGGAATTGAGCTCAGGACCTTTCTGCTGTGAGGCAAAGGTACTAACCACCATGTCACCATGCTGCACAAACTTTTATGATATAATTTGACAATGTCTGTTCCTCAGCCACAAAAAGTCCACTGTCAGGAAACAACTGACTACGTATCTAAAGTCTTAAGCTCCTGAAGATTCAGTGCTTCCATCATTCATAAGTCTCAGGATGAATTGTTTGGAGCCTCTGTAAAGATCAGCCACAAAAGAACAGATCTGTAACAATTCACACTGTCATTGAGGATAAAGAAAAATTAAGCTAATTCGAAGTGGGCGGGTCAGGATTTGTCATAGTGCATGAAAGAAAAGGGTTGTGACAAAATCACAATGATGAAAGTGACAACCAGGTCTGATTATGTCTGAATGCCTTCTAATCATATCAGTCCACACTTATGCTCTCGGGGGAACTGATTCATAAATCAAGGGTGCATTTGTCACGAGCAATCGAGGAAGCCTTGCATGTGAAACCACAAACCTCCGACTGGCGAGTTTCAACTGGGAGGGCAGTGGTGATTCACGCTTCTGGGGACATGCTCTCTCCCCTGGCACCTTCCTCCGTCTCCAGACACCAGGTGGTGTCATGACAGTCTGCCGGAATGCAAATGTGTTCTCAACAACGCCTGAACTGTTACGATTCGCCCATTTGTCACAGGATATGTTCATTACCCACAGCTTTGGGCCCAAAATTAGTGTCGGTACAAGACATCCCGGCTGTGTGATGAATCCCCCTCGCCGCCTGCCTTGTCATCCCCTGTTTCAGATCGAAGGGTCTCCTTCCTCCCCTTTCCTCCCCCCTTTGCTCCTCCGTGTCCTTCATATCTCCACGCTTCTGTTCTTTATTTTTTCACAAAGAAATATTAGTCAACAAAGCTGTGCGCAGCAAGGGCCCAAACCATGGCTCCAGAGGACGTCACATTACCCTTCCAGATGGTGCGCTAATGTTGCGGTGGATATCAAGGTGTTCCAACTCATAATAAGAGGGATCCATTGGCGTCAACAGTCATTGAGTTATAACCTTGCAACAATACGTGGCATCTTGGCGGAGGGGCGTCAGTGTGATGCCATGGTAACCTTGTCGTGAGGACAACAAAGTGACACATGTTGACAGATAGAACGCACTAAATGGTTTTATGCATGTGGTGACTAGTCAGTAACTGCTAGGGGAGGTCAGACATAGTAATTACGCCACTTCATATGAGGAGCTATTATTATTCCACGCTAGAGTTATTTGCATGACAGGATTAGGGTCAACTTATGTCTCAGTTGAGTCAGTTCAGAAAATGAATGCAAATGTAAAATGTTATTTAAGCAGATCTTTGGAGTGAAGGCAGGACTGCAGTGTGTGAGAGAGATCATATTCTTGTGTTTTTGTGCTGGTGTACGGTGCTCAGCCACTGTTGCAGACCCATCTCATGCTTTTTTGGCAGATTTGTCACCTCTGGTAGCACAGACCAAATACCGAAGGAGAGAAAGGACAAAGAGACAAACAAAACCGAATCGCTTCATAACTATCCTTTCCCTTCGCTTCAAGAGCAGACACGGCAACATTTTATGCCACGCCACCCCTGTCATGTATTTATGATGAGCAGTCTCCCGCCATAATGAATGCGAATCCAGCGAGCAGACGTTCAGACATGACAGAAGGACAACAGCCCTGCCTTACACTTGCTGAAGACAACAGCGTACGTCCCACTTTCACTTCCCCTACCCCTTCCTCCTCCCTCACCGTGGTAATGGTTTCTCTGACCTCTGTCTCCCCATTACTGTACGCTTCACCCAACATCAACCGTCAGACAGCATCACTCATCAACACACATCACACATCATGAACACACCAGCGCCGCTGCCCATTGCCTGGTTCCCGCCGCATCAACTGGTGACAGCCGGTGTTTGCAGGATGATAGAGATGACGGGAGCTCTGTT
This sequence comes from Haplochromis burtoni, assembly GCF_018398535.1. NCBI lineage: Eukaryota > Metazoa > Chordata > Actinopteri > Cichliformes > Cichlidae > Haplochromis > Haplochromis burtoni. The sequence continues at coordinate 2,341,467 of NW_024582393.1, forward strand.
TGAGATAGCAATGATGACCCTGATGATGACCTAATTAGTAAAGTGTTTGACAGCACTGCACTGGAGGAAAGTAGTAGAAGAGCACAATGTATGAATTTTTGAATGTTAGGCATCTAATCATAGGCCAGTTGTAGCATGTACTGTTCTGACTGATCAGGACAAGAGTCAAGGATTTGCTGCGTTTGATTTATTTTCTGTTAGGTGTCTCCTATGGCTGAATTCAAAATAGTACATACATTGGCGATCCTATTGTTTCTGGGTGTTATTTTTTTTTTTTTTGTTGCAAAAGGCAACATAGAGGTAGTTTGTAAGGCTGCCAGAATCACAGCACATGTTTACTCCATGGGACATTTGATTCATAGCCCAGCAGCCTTTCACACTGTGTCTATAACGTATGCCTACATAGATATGACAAATCTCTGCTAAACAAGAACTCAGCCTGAACAACCCTGTTGTGTAACAGTAGAGATGTGACTGGAAAGAAAGAAGAAATGTTTGAAGAAGGACGATAGCAATATATATATAAAAAACGGCCCTGTAACTCTCCCCCTTATCATTGTGATCGTTTAATGTGAAATCAGTCAAATTTGCTCGAGATAATTGACTGAAAAGCTTAATTTTGTGAACTTTAAATATACTGAAAACAAACTACCCTGTCAAACTGCAGGTTACACTTGACATTAATGTAATTTTAAGGCGTGCCGCGTTCATTTCTGGGACTCCCGTAAACGTGTAATGAATGTAACGAATTAGGACTTCTAGTTTCTGAAGGCATAAAAGACAACATCACCTCCTGGACACATGGCTACTGCCATCCTTTCAGGAAGATTCATTAACTCTGGGTATTACTGTACAAGCGTTTGTTTTAACTGATGTCAGTCTGCTCACTTTGAATGTGTGTGGCAGCTCACAGACAGAAACCAAATGAAGAAAAAAACTTTCCCTCTGTTCCTTTCTTCTTAATCAATATTACTTTCCCTCAGGGGAGGATTAAGAAAAAGGTTTTCGTGATAGTCGTACAAATTCAATTTCAAATTGAATTGTTCTTCTTGCGGGCAGGTGCGTTTTGTCACATGTGAACATTTTATCACTGATGCCATCTTGACAGTCTCCCTTGGCAATGCTCAGATGGTAGGTTATTAACACATGCTGAGAGGGAAGAAAATCCATATTCTACAACTTGTTGTTTGTCATTTTGACAGTCGTCAGCATTAACAACATAGTCAGCCTGCAGCAAACGTAGCAATTACCTCTAGACTCTCAATTAATGAGCTTTATGAAAATGTTATTATAATTGTTACGGGACCTTATCAGACCTTGCCAGGCTCTTCTCTCCCCTCCTTCTTTAAGACACAGGGAGTCGAGTGCACGATATAATTGTTTATGCTTTAAGATTTCTTTTTCTTTTTTTTCATCTGTTTGCTCCACAACATTTCTCCCCATGCGTGCTTTGCTCCACAAAATGGCGACTTTTAAACTGGAAGCGTTCCATATTAAAGTGTACAAAATGAAGTCAGGTTTCCTTTGGGGGAAGAAGAAACACCCCCCCAAATTCTGCTTAATACAGATAAAACTGCTGGTGGTTCTTTAATGTGTCCTTATAGCCATTTTTTATAAGCCTTTTTTTTGCCCCCCATCGTTTACAAGCCGTCTTCCTGTCTGGCAAAATTCAAAATAGACCAACTACCAGGCTTATTTGGTTTTCCCACATCTGCTGCTTCATATCCTTGGCTCAGATTCGCAGGTCTGGAGCCAGTGTCAGACTCAGCATCGGAAGGCGGCAGGTCTCCCATCAACCTCCTCCAACCATAAGCTATCCTCCTCACTGAAACAGGCCCCAGATGGAAATGGTGTAAGACTGTGAAAGAATCTTGTTGACAGAATTCAGGACCCAGTTAAAGGTCTCACTTTGACAAGACGAATCCTAGCCTCAGGCTTCCTTCTGCCTCCAATTCGCTCTCTCCCATTCTTTTGCCCTTTCTCTCTCTTGCTCCTCTCTTTGTCTCTGTCTTTCTACCCTCTGTCTCTTTGAGTGCGGGCACTGGCAAAATTTCAAGTCTTCTTATTTATTTATCAACTCATTAAGATTCCCCCTCGCACCTCAGTCCCACAGAGGCTTTTCTGGAGGAAGAGATTCCTAAAACAGCCCTTATCTGAAGTCTCCTTTGTCCCCAAGTTCTTAGGAATTGTTTAACAGGATTATTACCGAGGTTACACTATCCATTATACATTCAGCTGGAAGTGGGAGAGTGATTTACATTACGAATAAATTTCTTTCCTCTGTCTACTTCATTTCTGACGTAACTGCGTGCAGAAATGACCTCCGCTCAAAGCACAGAGGGATAAGCCTTGGTAGGTACATTATGAGAATTAATTTGACAGTTTTTCAGATGAAGAATAGAAAAAGACAAAAGTTTAAGGCATGTGATGGAACCGCTTGTCTCCCAGGATCTGCCTGTACACATTGAGCTGCGAAAAAGTGAAACACCATGAAGCTGTTTTATCTGTATTAAGACTGGAAAATGAAAGCGTGCATGTAATACGATATGCAAATATATTCCATGCTCAAGTGCTAAAACGTAGACCCAGACATGATCTCCTAGAAAAGTAACAAATCTAAAGATCCGATTGTTATTGGTGTACAAGAGTGATAAACTCTTCAGGAAACTGTTCAGCGCTTAACTAGTCAGGGGATGAAGTACAAGAAAGAAAATAAACTGCTGACATACTGAGTGAATATGGGCATTTCTCCAGGTTTGCAGGGTTTGTTGCCTAGTGATACATGTAATTGCAGCTATAACTGACATAGCTTAATATGTCCTGGTATAAAATTAAATTTTCAAGTGTTGCAAATATGCGCTTTCCAACTGAAGCCCAATTAACCAAATTGATTGATGCTGGAATAGCTTTCAGCGCAAACGATAATGAGGAAAATGTAAAAGAACGAAATCAACAAAAATTATGCTTGAAGACGTACGCACGCCTTTCCAGCAGTTTGTGTCGAGGCGTGCAGTGATACTCACGACGGTGTGAGGGACTCTCTGCGATGGAAGCAGCTTCCCCCACCATGTGGTAAATGGTTTGTGACTGGTATTGAGTGATGCACCCGCTCTAGGATACCCAACGATAATGTGTTCTGCACACAGTGTTTCATGCTGCATAGCGACAGAGTATCATTCAGAAAATGTCTTTGTGTGTGCACAAAACCACAAAAAAGCCACAAAAAAAATGTTTGAAATCATTTCTATTCTGGCTTCATACCATCTGTGCTGTGCAAAATAGCCACAGATAAAAATAAGGATGAGCCACATTATCTGGCTTCAAACACTGATGAAGAGTAGTGAATGAATAAAAATGTATTTTAACCACAAATTAGAACTGCCTGAATGGTTATTGAAAGTGCTGCCTAATGGCTTTTCAAAAGCATTGACAACACTAAGTAAAAGCACTGCTCTAATCTCAGCTTGCTGCACGACATATTAATAGCGTGTTTTGAAGATGACACACCGTTTGTTTGTTTTTTGGGAGCCTATCAAAGCCTCAGAGGACTCTGTGTTCTCACTTCCTTGTGTCTTTAGCTGCTGTTTGACTCCCATGACCTCACTTACATACAATAGAGCGCCATTATGCGATCAGTTATTTCTGGCAGGCTTTTGACAACTGTTTTCATCTCATGCCCTCATATTGATGAGTTAATGTGTTCTTTTAGCTTTTCATTTGAGCCAGCTGCCTGGCAAGGTGAATCTCCCCCAGGCATTAATGGCCTGCTGTACAGCAGAGAGTCAATCCTACCATACACTGATAGATAAATCACATACAGAGAGGGGCAGATAGAGGGCTAAAGGTGCATGTAGAGTAACTGGCTGTAGGAGGGGTTGTGGGTACTTTTTTTCCACATTTTCCCATTCATCACTTGTGTACTAACTGAATACAAAAAAAAGAAGCTCACCCCTCAACTTATC
>NW_024582393.1:2345448-2367965 GCF_018398535.1 Haplochromis burtoni
CTCATTTCATTAAGAAAAAGAAAAAGATGACTGATGTATGTGGAGAGAAACAAGATTGAAAGTTGCGATGATGGCCACTCCATTTGGCGGAAAAATTGACTCCGACATCCTCATTTCCTCTCCCAATGGCTTCAAGACCCCCATCATATTTTTGACAAAATTAATCTACATCTTTGAAACTGTCACTCAGCCCAGAAATGTTAGGGATGCTGTGTAATACAACTGTCTTCTTCTGCTGATTAATTGGATTGAAGTGCTGTGTGAGAATGAAAATGGGAACTCTTGACAGAGTATTCCATCCATCTAGTTTTGTTTTCAAAAGATGTCCTCCCTGTTGCCCCTTTTCTCCACTTATGTTTGACCAAAATAAAGCACATTCCTGCACAGAACCATTTGACAATTTTATCCTTGGGAAAGGAAAAAAATGTAGACCTCTGTTTCGAATGACCCTCCTTGATAGTGACACTCTGCTGTGTCTCATCAAATTAATTAACTGTCTGATGGATCATAAATCAGCCAACACATTAACAGGGCCTGGTGTTTTATGCTGATTCAAGCCTTTCTAACGTTGTAGGAAGTATATGGTACAAACCCACCCGTGAACACTACTACAGGCCACTTATTCTACTGTCATCGTGTCAGATCTGGAGTACATGAGAGATGTTTTCGTTTAAATCTCGACAAGTGCATAGCTTAATAGCTTGAACATTAGACAGCTATAAATGGAGAAACGCATAATCAAACTTGGCATAAGTGGAAAATGTATATTTTCTGCGCTGATTACAATTAGAGTTAGTTCATAGTAAAGCTGAAAAAACTGTAAGGGCTCAACCTTTTTTACTGCTAACTCCAGATGGTGTTCCATTCATTCATACAGTACGTGTGAGACTACATGATGTGGTAGAGACACTGAACTCTTGACAGTGTCTCTCTGCACACAGCTGTGAATCAAATGCTCCATTGATTTTCAAAACGTTTCCATAACCAGATCCTTGGATTCACTGGCAGTTCAGTGAAAGCTGCGTATGAAGAGTACTGTGTTGTTTTCAGAGAGCGCTTAAGCGCATGTGTATGAAACCTGAACGCATCATCATAAGTCAGCGTATCGTCTCAAGACCCTGACTTTTATAGTAAAGCATAAAACATGAGAGTTTATGCTCCGTTCTTGCCCACATGGAGACACACACCCAAGCAGGCTAATGTAGACACACAAATTCGCAAGCACCAATCCCCAACCATGCACACAAAAACACCAAAGTTTAACCCCGACCCCAACACGACCACTTGATTAAATTGTTCTTTCATTTAAAATATCAGTCAGAGAATATTCAACATATTTTTTTTAACTGAAACTAAAGGAGGTTTGATAGAATAATAACAAAAAATATCTGCTCTTTAGTGTTTTTAATGCAAATCACTTTTCATCTCCACACATTGCATCACTCTGTTTAAGCTACTGCATAACATGCTTTCACTGAGTAGTGAAATCCCACTGAACAGATACCTTCAAGGTGACATTGCATCATTTCACGCATTATTCCTCTGTAACTGAGCCCGTCATTTTCTGTATCTTTGTAATATCTGAGATCTTGAGTAGAATTCAAATGAAAGATGTAGGTTAGTATCTCACTTGATGAATTACTATCTTAATTAAGCCTGAATGAGCCCTGCAGCTATAATGTAACGTTCTCACGCTTAACAACAGAACCAGTAAGATGTGAGCAACTGGTGTCATTAACTTTAAAACAAAGTTTATCACTTTTTTCCTAGCATGCTACTATCCTGCTAGCACAATGTTACCGTTTCATGTGTATTTATATATTTGCTGTGTATAAAAATCCCGATAGAAAAGCTAATGTGAGAGCTCATGTAGCATCCATGAGGTATTCAAGTGTCAGTGTCTGCACTGACCTGCTGGGGAAGTGTACTGATCTCAAATACATCAGACTTTTTAAAAGATGAGGACTGTTGAATTCATCTGATGAGCTACCGAGCATCTGACAATCTTCTATTCAGATGCAAAGCCAGGTGAGCCATTTATCACAAATCCTGCATTCGCTCACACAATCCGTCACCGAACCACATTCAATTTTGCAACTATTTTGGGACGTGGCTGCAGTTGCATCTGTGTTAATGTATTTATCTTCTTTTCACAAAAAGAAAGCTATGCCAAGTATGAGACAAGGTATTAGTGACTTCAAAGAAGTGAGAAACATGTCAGAGAAATCATGAGGGACTAATGGGCTCATGCCAACTCCACCTCCAGCGGGATGTTGTCCTAATCCTGGAGTGTTTTGGGGGATAAGCCCCAATGTTGGCTCACGGAGACAATTCTTTCCAGCTCGATCTCATCAATTTCTCAGTGAAGGGTCCCCATCCAATGTTCTCCCCTTTTGTTGTGCTGTGACTTGTGTCATCTCCCAATTTATCGCACTGTGAGCGGGCAGTTTTTATCATGAAAGGTTTCTCTCCGCCTCTTTCACTCTCTGCTCCTTTGCTCCCACAGTCGTTCTCTCCCCTCTCTGTTCTGCTCTGTTTGCCGCTGCTGAAGTCTTATGGCAAGATCACAGCGGTGACACAATGTGGTCACAATTCACAAGACTGATTAACCCCCCTCCCCATTTATAATGTACTGAAACCTATTTCTGTCAGTTCCTTCACCCAAACTTTGAGCCTGATAGACTTGTCTTGTTTTCTGTAATATCTGTAGGTCCTGTTTGATGAATGTCAACAATACAGTCTTCTAAAGCAACAGCAAATATGCGTGAATTGAATTTGCATAAATGAAATTTAATGTAATGAATTTAATAATGAACTGCCAGCGATGAAACACTTAAGATCTCCACCAGAATCAACAAATAACAGGATAAAGTAATGCGCTACTTAGCAAGAAACAGACAACAACAAACTACTTATTAACAGTAAAATGGCTTTGAAGTTGCAGTCACAGATTAAATTCTCTCTAACTGCGTTATAATCACAGCCAAATAGCACCCCACTTCACCCCCCTCCCGTCCGCACCCCCATTTCCACCCACCCCAAAAAAGGTAAAATGACTACCATGTGAAGACCGCTCATCAGTGATGAATATTCATAGCTCTTTGGTAATGGCCGTTTATATAATCAGCGGGGATGGGGTTGGAGATGGATATGGGTTAATTATCAAGAGCAGTTTTAATTGCATTCTTCGTCACTGCGATGATGTTTCCGAATTAGCGAGAGTCTTTCTTTCTTTGTTTATGTTCATGCATTTGAAGTCAGTTAAACCAGCTGATGTGGAGACAGGATCTCTGAATGTTTTTTCTGCTTCCATAACTTCAGTAGATGAGAAAATGAAGCCCCGGTAGACGGGCTACAGGGTTCGAGAGAAGTCTGTGGAGATGCCTGCGGAAGTGAGGATAGTGGAAAACATGCTCCTAATTCTTCCCAGGGTCTCACCCTCTTAACCCCTCCACTGTTCTGAAGGCTTCAGCATTTTCTTGCAAGCACTGAAGTCCCTGTTCTGGGATACCAGATCCACTTGTAACTGTTTGCAACGATTATATGTTAAGAGACATTTCTGGAATGTCTTGAGTTTGACTAGCCAGTTTCAGTCATGAACTAAAACACTGATGGTTAAACTCAGGCTTTAAACATTAACATAAATGTATTTAAGCTGTCTAGATGTTAATATTTAACTGTGGAAGATAGGTGAGAAATAGATTTGTTATGTTTTACATAACAAATGTACATTTCCTGAAAAACAAGCAGACTTTGTATTTCTGTACCTGCAAAAAGAAGGCACTGGGTACATGCTGATCAGCCACTCTTGGGAAATCTTGGGTCTTGGGTTTCATGAAGATGTTAGGTTGATACTCACCACCTGAGTATTGCTATACTCCACAAGGACAGCCTCCCCACAGCACAGCATAACTGCAGTGATGTAAGAAAAACAAAAACCACAAAATTCAGAAGAAGCAGCCATCAGAAATAACTTACTTCATAATTTATTGATTAATTTTCATTTCCAATATTTTGGTTGTTACTTCAGTGCACCATGGGTCAACAGCTACTTTTTATTTTCCCACTGAGCTGCAAATGAAAGATAGATTCTAGAGGCCAAAAATGGTTTACACGTAAAAAAAATCTTAAGAAATACAGGAGAATGTACTATTTGAAAATAAAATAGCAAAAGAAATAAAAGAATACATAAAAATAAAAGAATTAAGAAAAACTTCATAGGGAGGATGCACTTACAGATTCTTATCATTTTTCTTTTTGTTTACATATATCTGTGGTGTCAGGAGCAAGAGTTACTATGTTCTGAGCAAGTATTACAGCACATTTTGCAAAGTGGTGCAATCGTCCAACCGATATCACGACAAACATGTAATACACAAGCTGGGCACACTTTGCCTCTCCACAGCGTGAAATGGACACGCATGCAGAAGTTGCAGTAAGCTGCAGTACCAGCAGAGGGCGCTATTTTAATTTAAGCTAACAAATAAAATAATCACGGGAAAACATTTAAAAAGACATTATTAACACATTTACACGTAAATACAGATTAGCAAGATAGCTTAATCATTTCTGGCACAGAAGGACCCTGGAACGTACTTCATACCTTCCTTGGTCAGTAGTGACTTCATGGCTTTAAATATGTTATCTCCCCTCAGCTGGTTCTGCAACATCTGCATGCGTGTCCTTTACATGTTTTGGAGAGGCAAAGCGTGTAATGGACACAGTGGACGGACGTGTCTATTCAACCCACTCCCAAATGTCTTTTTTCCTTTTTCAATATAATAATGTCGGTTTGCCGCCATAAAGTGCATTTTGTGACAAATTAAAAGGTACAGGCTAGCCAGAGATCGACTATATATTTGTAATCTAATCAACATACTCTAAGTGGGTGGGGCTTAATCAGCAGACAACGGAAACTATCAACGACAATATAGTTTAAATTGTATACTGCCTTTGACCACAGTACACGAACAAAACAGACTGCATCTTCTCCAGCAGCTCTCTAGAGCTTAGCGCAAGTGTCTCATCCAACAACATTGTTGGCCACTGATGATAGAAACGTCAGCGTGTGATAAATAGGACCATTTTTGGTTGGATGAGGAGAGGTGTAAGCTCCTTCAAACAGGGATCAGGTGGTAAAGAGGATAAGAAGTGGCTTGGTTCAAGAAAAGTGCCACAACCCATGGATCCTCCAGACGCTCACATTTATGACAAGGGTGGTTTTCCCTCGTCTTTCGCCGCAGATTCCCCGGCTCTTCCTCATGGGGCATCAATCACCAAGCCCCTCATCGCCACAAACCATTCATGTAGCCTGCACCATGCCCCAAAAAAGAATGGCCTGTCATTTCTATGGTTAAATTCAATCCCATCCACTTGAACATGCATCGACAGGGATCCGTCGGGACGAGAGCGTCATTCATCACGCCTCAGCTGCTGTTGTTGCTGTGCATAGTAGTTTACGTGTGTGTATGGCAGCAGCCCAGATTTGTCTTGGAGACGCCAGGGAAAGATGATAGGAGCGCAACGTGATCGGCAAAGCAATAGAGCATTTAAGCTTGCATCAGACAGCGTGAGATTATGATTTTTTCCCCTCTTCTTCTGTCTCTGTGAGGCAAGAACAGAGCACAGCTGTAGCTGTCTCGTCTTTTAGCCCCCCGCCCTTGATTCTTACTCACCCCACTGAGCTTCAATATTGGCAATTTTAGGGTCACAATAGGCCCCAGTGGTAGGTAAAATGGATGAGAGGTCAGACCGTATGCCTGTAAATCCCCACGTGTGTTTTCATTTTGATGTAATTGACAAAGACAGAAAACAATGGCTTAGATTTAAAGATGAGGTGACCAATGGGTTCATTTTTCTGTGCTTTTTCATCTCCAACCCATTTGATGGAAAGTAGATAATAGATATTGTAGATCACAATAGCATTCACATCACTGTGCAGCATGCGTAGACACGTGGTGGGATGAGTAGTATACTTCTGATTTTTCACTAAAAATCCTGTCCAAAGTCCAGATTTAACACCTTTGTGGGCAATTTTTAAAATAAGTTTACAAGTTTATGGAAATTTCTGAAACTCTCAAAATGACAGAACTAATTATAAAAACAAAATGCATCATGAGCACAAATTTAGCTTCCTGTCACTTTTTTTTTTACCCTTGCATTCAAGTGCGGTTTAATGTATGCCTAACATTTCTCAGAACAGTTCAGAAAATTCATATTTCATTCTCCTTGTCATATTTTCAAAGCAAAACAAAGTGAATGACACTGGTAATGATGCTAATCTTCTTCTTCTATTCAAGCCCATTGTTTTGTCTGTGTTCCCACCACAAGTCCATCTGAATACCCCTCAATCCCGCCCCCCATCATCATCTTCCTAATGAGTGATTTGTCTGCTGCTGGTATTTATAGTAATTCCAAGAGATGTCATCCACTCTGATTGCCGCATTTTGTTTTTTGATGTCCTGGGCAATTGCATTGCAGTAAGCAACAATATACTCCTCTGTTCTGTGCCTTATTGGTTATGAGCTGGAGTGAGCGCCACAAAGCATGAGTTGAACAAACTCATTTCCTTTTCTCTTTGTTTACAAGCATGAGCTTGCATGCATACCAGCTATACCTACGTGACAGCTGACCAAGAAGCAAAAAGGATTTTAGTTCACACGTCTTCTCTATTCTAATCCAAAGAAGATCTTTAACATATAGTATAAGCAGCACCTTATTAAGTTGCTCATAAAAAGATCCAAACACAGTCATATATTCATGTGTCAGTTGTTCTTTTATTAAAGGATATGAGCTTCTGCTATATGCTTTAAGCTACTTATCAAAAAGACGGCCATGGAACTGCAGCAGGTGTGTACCATTCATCAGGGAAGTCTCAGTGTCCCCACTGTCAGCTGAGTGGGGAATATCCCCTCCTGCTAAAGTGTCTGGACCCTCCGGGGAAGTCAGGCGCAAACAGTTATGCAGCTTTATTGGACTTATATATCTGTTTTATGTATTAGCAGGCATATAGCTGTGAAATATTTACATTATTCTAGACACAGGCGAGCAGAGTTCGCAAAGTGCCCGCAATCTAAAAACAATAAAGAGCAGTCTATCTCTTTATCGCTGCCATTTTATGAAATGACTTGAGGCAGGAGATGGTTTTGATGCTGGAATGTTGGGGGTCCGGAGCGTTCTTCTTCTGTCTCTGAGTATTTTAGAGTGGCTGCTTTTATGAAGTGCATCTTAATACTGCACCACAATGGGGGCTCTGACTTTTTAGGTGAGCAAGGCTGTCACATATTTTTCTAGTAATAAATCATTCCTACTATAGGACTTTTTATTTCCTGTAGTGTGGATTTGCCTGATTCCTTTGAGAACAAAAAAAACGGCACCTCCACAAATGAGCTGTGACTCTTCAATACCGAGGTTTTCATTTTTCTGAAATGTTAACTTGCTGTACGTGGTATTTTTTTTTCTTTTTTCCATGTCCGGTGGGCTTTACTTACTGTTGTGTTTTGGCATTTCCGATGCTAACAGAAAAAAAATGCATTTTTAATGAGCAAACTTTAAAGTCAGTTTCTTTTTATTGCCGTACTGTTGGGATAACAGCTGGAGATGACTGCTATTCTTTTAACTAATAAGATTTGTATGTAATTTGAACAAATTTGCAGCTATTGAGGCCTTTCATGGCCCTTAAAACCTTCACTGAACTTTGAGATGTCTTTGCAGTGCATTGCAGTGTGTGCTTAAAATGCTAAAAAACCAAACAAACATTGTTTTAATTGTTTCCTATTAGCGTGGCCCAAAATAACTTGACAATATATTCCAAAACACTTCTAATTATCTTTTTTCTCTTCACACACGGTATACATCTTGTGCCTTGGTGACTGCAATTCCTGTTTGTGTCTAACCTTATCAAAGGTTCATTCTGGTGTGCCTCTTGAACAGCTTGGCCAGTCAGACCCACATATGCCTTCCTCTCAAGAAGCCGACCAGACCGCCAAACAGCTGCTGCTCTCCTGACCAGACTAACTCAACACACCAATCATGCAACATGCTGCAGGGGCAGCTGGAGTACACTGACTAAGGTCATATTGCACACAGTGTACTTTATGCAGAAACTCGTGCATGCATGCATGCACAAAGCCAGACACTGTAGAACAGACGCACCCACAAGAGCGCATTACCAGTGGCCTTTTTCTAATTCACTGTACTGCGAGTAACCGGGTGGCCGGCAGATGAAGTTTACACATGGAAATACAAATTGTTGGAAGAAGAGACAGCCGCTCGTTTCTGTAGACAAGACAAGTGCAAACCATTTACACAATCCACATTTTTCTCTTTGTTGTGTGCAATCATGTCAGCTGAACCATGAGGAAACAGTTCAGTGTGTGAGCAAATCAAGAATCAATGTAATGATATGGCCCATTAAGTTATGAAATGAGGTTCTTCACAAATTGTTTTGCTTCTAGTAGATTTCTCCAAACAGGTTCTCCTGTAATGGGCTGGAAAGACAAACACCTCTATCAGCAAGTCAACTTCAGCCTCAGTCCTGGTTTCTATTCCTGTGTTTATTTCCTGTAAGTGGGGAAGGGATCAATTTTTTATGCAGCTTAAACAAATTTGATATGTAGATCTGATTTGTAATCACACACTGTACAAGGCATTTTGTTTTGTTCTGGTGTTTACTTCACGTGTAATCTCAGATAATTTGGTAAGCATAGGCGATTAAAGTACTACAACAAATCCAGTGAAATACAAATCATAGCAAAGTCAGAGCTACACTATACGATGAACCATATGCAAACACCACATGCTATTTTTAAACTGGCCACACTCTTATTCTGATATTAATTTCATCAACAATGACTTAGTTAATGTGCCGTGACGGTTGTAATTATAAACATAATATCAAATGCAACCACCCCATTATCACTGGGGACACATGGGAATCAGTAAGCAATCATGTATGCCGCTTGATATTTTAAACCTTGTTTGAGCAGCCGATTTCAGCAAGGTGTTAGCACCTTGTCGCCGCTCATCAAATTAAAATTTTGAACCTGAACAGCATGAACGAGGCTGCTGAATACCGAATTAGAAAGAAAGAAATCTATCTAGCATCTCTATAAGGTCAGAAACTTCATAATATATAGTCTCCGTTGTGGGAGCATTGTGGGTGAATTTAAAATGCATTATGTTTTGGGTGAAAAAGCATTTAAATTCATACTGCCGAATGTAAATGAAATGTCATAACCCACTGTGTGCTTTCTACCACTTAACATATTCATTTCAAACAACAGCTAAACAGAGCAGCCCCGCACTGCTTTGATAAATACATTCATTTATATGCTTGGGTATTTAAGAAGAGAGAGTGCCTTCAGCATCAGATATGCATAATAGTATACAGTACTGTGAAAATCACCACATCTGCTCCATAATGAAAAGGTCTTTGCAAAAGCTGAAAAAAATCCAGCAACTCTATTTGAATTTATAAAATCCCACACACCATGTGTGGAGGGCAAAATGCAAATACATGTTTTAATATTTCACAAAAAGAGAAGCATTAGTTACATAATTTAAATTAAAGTGTTTTGTATTTGGCAATATTTGCAAGAGACACTGAGCGACAGGAATGGGTCTGTCTCAACACTATATAAACATTTATACTGAGTTCAAAGTCAGCTTAATCAACCTGCTGGAGGATTTCTCTTTAAGAATATTTATGGGCTTAAGCGATACTTCAGGTGAAGTCTGGGTTATAAGTAAAGATGAAAATAGACGTGCGTTATTCATTTATACCAGTCAGGAAGTAGCTAGAAGTACTAGTAATCAAGACTGGCCTCACTTGTGCTTCACCACAATACCAATCACTTTGCAGCACTTGTGTCACCTCATGTTACCGAGATTTAAAGGAACATTGTCTCTGAAATGGGTTTCCCATCATGTCAGTCTAATTGTGACACATTAGGTTTGATTTCAGGCCATGGGGATGTTTTAAAACATCTACGTTATCACCACCCTCGGCTCAAGTTGTATCTGAAAGTGTTTTATGGCTCAAATAGAATGAAAGCAATAATGTTTTTAGTCTCGGAGGTTAGCTGATCCATTAAGGTCCAACGATGGCATGCTGAACTCAGTTCAGGATAAAAAAAAAAAATCCCTCCTAGTGTTAACAACACCTCCCCTTACATTGATTGGCAATTAAGACCCACTGTCCAAAGTCTATATTACTAGGAGAATGGGGGGAAAAAAGCCCGTCCATTAAGGGTTCAGTTGAAGCTGCAGTTCTCTCCCAGGGCCATACCATGAGGTTTAATAATAAAGTTAGCAGCCATCATAATGTACCCTCTGTGGATCACAGTTCATTAATGCAGTTACAGCCTTACAAGAGTATAAGGGCTGAGAGGTGACACTGTATTGATTACAAAACCGCCACCCCATATAGAAAAATAGACACGCGCAGGCACACACGAACACACCCTACACCTGACCCATGTCAGCCTTGTATATAGTGAGGCCAGCAGTGATGATTCAGCACTTTCACCACAGAACCAGAGTTCAGTTAAATGCAGGGCATGAGAAACGGAGGAGGAGGGGGAGGAGGAAGGTGCGTGGTGGAATCCAGCCAAGCCTTTAGAGTGGAGAGTGTGTGGTGGGTGGAAGGGTAAGAGTTGCAGGATGGGGGTCGGTGGTGATGTCATCTGATGCTTGGAGTGATGGATAACCTTACCAAGGCTAGAGGGCACACATAAACATACAAACGCATATAGGCATTTCTACACAAATATTTACAGTAGAAGCAAACTTGTGCACTCTTACAGAGAGAAAGAGTAAAGTGCGCACGCACATCGCAATATTAAGCTCTCGCTGTAACCGATGTAGGCTCGCACACACACACAGACCCACATTTTTAACTGCACACGCAGATGGAGGCATCCGCCCACGTATGGGCACAGAGTTTTCTCTTGGTATTAAAGCACTTCTTTGGCTCTGATGCCTTGTCACTTATCTTAAGCACTGGGAAGACGTGGGGGAAGGGGGAGGAGAGAGAGAAAGATGACACACGAGCCAGCTTCATTCTGCTGACTGCTCAACTTTAGGTGTTGGTGAGTACAGATTAACAATGACGGAAGGTACTAACATCCATCCACCGTAAACTGTGATTCACTTGAACTTTTTTCATCTTCTAGATCCAAAGTCATCTTAAGTTAAGTCTCTTCTGACATAGAGCTGTCAGGTCTTTGATGCTCATGTACTGCGTACTGTATTATTATTAATACATCTTGTGCAGTCTTTGCGTACATACCTTTTCTCTTATATAAAAGGCTTAAATAGCCTTTGCTAGGTAGATGTCAGTGATGATTAGCTGAAATGATTAAACTATTTTATCACAACTTTGACTCAGGACATACTGATGGAGCTACAGTGAATCAATACAGTGAATTAATACATACTGCGCAGATTTTTTTCCAGTTATTACGAAATGCAGAAATCATGCTGGGTTCTCTATGTGTCTTCTAAATGTGTTGCATCTCTGCTGCGCACATCTGTCCCCATTTACATTCTTGGATATCTGGCTCATTCCCTTCACCTGAAATATTCATTTCCTTTTCCATCTCCATTTCAAACTTGCATGTGTTTGTTTCCTCTGACTTCTAGTTTGGTGCAGTGGAAGGATTTTCTTTCTTCCTCCCTGACTTTCCTTCTTTCTCCTCCCTTTGTCTTCCTCTGTCTGTCACACTCTCTCGCTCCCTTATGAGCTTTCATTCCCTCTCACTTCTTTGTCAACCTCCTCTTGTAAAGAGAGCGAATGTCTATTTTAAGCAATGTGTCATGCACCAGCCACCCCCACACAGACACAGCGCAGAGGAGAAGACTGGCACAACTCAAGCATGTTGTGTGTAAGTATCTGGGTGCTCGTGCACCCTGTGCTGGGAAGATCATGCTCCCTTTTTTTCCCATAACTTTAACAAAACACAGCCTACAAAAGGACCACAAGAAGCATCGGTGATGTCACGGTTTCTGATATGTTTATTATACATGCTTTAAATTAAACATACAACTGAGTACTCACAGGCTGGGAAATATAAGTGCTTTTACATGCTTCTAAGCCCAACT
Source organism: Haplochromis burtoni (assembly GCF_018398535.1). NCBI lineage: Eukaryota > Metazoa > Chordata > Actinopteri > Cichliformes > Cichlidae > Haplochromis > Haplochromis burtoni. Next base: position 2,357,551 of record NW_024582393.1, read on the forward strand.
AAGGATCCACTAGGAGCAGTTACTTTGGTTAGAAATGGCAAAAAATGTATGAAATTTGACAACTCAGTAGTCAGGAATCATGGGAAAACACTTGTTATATCAAATATTAGAATCTTATAAAATTCCGCTTGATAGTATTATAAACTCATTCAGTAGCTGGCATTTAATACCATATCTAATAATGTATCACATACATGCATCTCTCATTTGATATTGGATATACATTTATTCATGTTGTACATCAAAAAGTACATTTTTCTTTAAATGAGATCTCTGATTTAGTGTGGCACACCTTCTCCATTAGATGCAAAATGGATCATTTTTTTAATTGCTTCAACTGACCTCACTTTTACGATATTAATATCCCCCCTTTTTTTTTTACACAATAACCCATCTAAAAAATGTTAATTCCTATTTCTTTTTGTGTTCCAGTGTTCTGACAAAACGTCTTACTTTGTCAAAACATCCTAGCGTAGCGTAAATTTATAGTCATGTCTATCAGTCCGTGCTACCTTATCACAATATACTACCTTACGTGGGTTTTTTTTGCCTCCATCGTACATATCTATAGGTAGGATGTTCTGATGGCCAAATCACACTTATCAAAACGTGCTTCCTGCATGGATTTATTTAGGCAGGAGGACTAACATTAATTGACAAGGTTTACGTTGTATGCCAGTTTACAGAAGTTAAGATGTACTAAATCAAGACTTGAAATATGACTTCAATTGAGACTCCAAATTGGAGTATTTGCACAAAAACACAAGTTAGCTTGAAAAGTTAACAAATTGACAAAAGCTTAAGGAAAACAAGTATCAACTGTAACAAAGCAGTAAAACATATAATACTAACTGTTTTTCGCACGCACGAGATCAGGGTAGAATCAAATAATAGGCGTGTACTATTAACACCAAAAACATGGCCGTTTTGAGTTGTACGCATGCGCAGTAACAACAAGTAGGACAGCTTGATAGGTTGGGTGTTTTAATAACTTAGTAATGTTTCATTTACATGGTTGTTACTTTGAAGAAGTCTTTCACATGTTATCACTAGCCCCTCAAATTTATATACAGTAATACATCCCATACAAAATATGCACGATCTATAAGCTATTGATTTTAAAACATCATATTGAACATGTAATATGCTGACACAGGTACACGGGCAAAAGGTTTTATTCCTCTTTTGATCTGCAATGAACACAGCAAGTATTGCTGTGATTTATTTTAAGTACCTTGTCAGTTCTGTTCTGACACGCATGTTACGCATGCATACATAATATTCAGGCTTTTGTCTGCAGCAGATTGAAGTGTATATGAGGCCGTCTACAGTATGTAAAATACCCGCGAACAGAGTCAGTGTTCCACTGTGATTTAAATGTGTGAACATCCTGCTTCTTATATTTCTAGTATACACAAATGTGTGCTTTCAGCTTTTTTGTCTCTAATCTCGCAAACATCTCACCTCCTTCTGCTCCTTTCCCCCTCCTCTCTCACTCTCTCTCCTTCTCTGATAGCTGGGTGTGAGATGACTCACGGGACGAGGCAAAGCGCCGGGCACACACGGCTCTCAGGTAATGAGAAATGATGTTGGTGTCAATGGTGGAATCGTCCAAATCATCCCTGAGCTGAGTTACATAATTCAAATATCATTCTTATACTCCCCCTCCTCTTTTATCCGTTATCACTGCCTTGTCCTCTGGCACACTCTCCTTCGCTTGCTCTCAGTTCAAACAGATTTGATTTCTATTCCTCTATGTTCCAGTGACATCGCCGCTCCTCCGAGAGGAGTGTGCTCAGATTGGAACAAGGATCAAGTCACCCATCACAGCGAAGCATGCAGGGAAAGGCCAAGAGGTAGAAAATCTGTCTGCCTATACCTGTAAGTTAGAGTATATCTTTTATCTTTTTTTAATATCTTTTTTCTTTGGCATGCTTGATGTTTATGTTTGTTGTGCGCTGTTGTATTTTTGTCTGTTGCAGTTTGTCTCTGTGTGTCTGTTTTAATGTTCCTTTCTTTGTTCCCCCGTCATTTTTTTTTAACTCTGACCTTAAAGGGATTACCCAGTGAAATAAATAATTCAGCATTTGGGGAAATAAGCTTATTAGGTTTCTGCTTCCAACACTTACAAGAGAAAATTTAAACCACCATCAACATTTCTGTAGGCTATGGTGAAATGACTCTGCAGCCAGCTCCTGGTTAGCACGTTTTCAGCTTCTACAAACCTCACTAATAAACATGTAATTTCTCTGTTTGGCTATTTGCTTAAATATTTCACAGAGGAATAACCGTCGGCTAATTTTCTTTTTCTTGTCGTCTAGGCCAATAGCTCAGAAATGAAAGATGTACCAGTGTTGGGGACATAAGTTTGTTGTTGGCTGGATGGGTACATCAACAAATTAGTTTAAAAAAAACATGCTTTTAATAAATTCATTTCAGTAATCTGATGAGTATTTGCCTGTAAGAGAACAGTCTCATTCAATTAACACCAACGTCAGCCTGTTTAGGTTTTTGAACAGGAGGTTAAGTTGCTGTTTTTGCCATGTTTGGAAACCTTAAGCAGTTTAATATGTTGATAGAACCAAGTAAAGTCAAGGACATAAACCTGTGGAAAATCACAATCTGTCATTTTCAAACATTGGTCATCGCTATAACAAGATAAAATTTTTATAGGTGGGACTTAAAGGTGTTTGTAGTTATATGGCAATCATAATAATCAGACAAGCCCTCATCCCTTGGCACAAAAAATAAAAACTGAAGAGAATAAAATAAAAAGAACTCCAATAAATGATCATATTTTCCAAAAAATGGAAAGAGAAGGAAATATGTGACTATAATAATAGTATAATACCTCTGATGATGTAATTTAACAGCTCTGTGTTGTTATCACAATGCTGATATGATATGTAATATACCTACTGCTAATAGATGGGAATAAGGGCGAAAAGAAAAGAAAACCTTTCTAAGGATTCTCTATACTGATGCCACACACTGAACACTGGACTGCCCTCGAGGGCTGTTTGTGCTCAGCTTCGGGAAAAGGAAATGAAGTTCACCAGATTGTTTTTTTGGAATCTGAATTGAAAACTTTCCAGGCCAGGGCTGAGTCTGCACCGGCCAGATTGAGGTGAGATAGAGTGGAGAATATGAGCAGAGAGATGAAGTTGACCCCAACCTTTTTTTTCACCCTCCTGCCGTTTAGAGCTGAGACTAGCAGGCTGCTTGGCAAGGTGGGAGAAAATATGCTGTTAACTGTGAGCATGTAGTCACTTCAGCCTCTGTCTCTTTATTTTCATCCACTTGTATTTGCTGTGATTCATTGTTCCCCTGCACTACGTGTCTTGAGTACAGTGCTTGCACTTCCATCTTTTTTGCGCGAGCACTTGCATGTGCATGCACACATGAAGTCTCACACCCTTTTCACTTCCATCTACTCTGTCTGCTCTCCTACGTTTCCCTTCTATCCTTCTTCTTTCCAGCAGTGGTTGAAATCTTGGATGTATTGGCATGTCTCCTCTCATCACCCCACCACTTGTGAGCAGGATCGAGGAGAGTTTAGGTGGGAGAGCGTGTGTTGAGGCGTAAAGGACCCTCTCAGCCCTAAGCCAAGTCCTGTCCATCCAACGGAGAGCCCAGACGGTGTGATTCAGCCCTCCTGAAGCCCGGCCAACTCATACTCACACAAACACACGCAGTTACACACACACAAGGCACTCGGTGAGAAAGTCACAGACATCCTTTTTCCTCTCTTAAGTCACCACAGTGAGGCTGCACTGGAGGAGAGGCACAAAGAAGAGGTGTGGAGGGGTAGCTCTGCAGATCTCAATCCTCAAGGCAAGGTCACTTTTGCCTGGCTAAAAGCACGCATAAGTGATAGAAGCACTGAGGAGGATACAGGTAAAAGAAAAGATTCTGGTCTTTTTAAAACTTGGGCCCTGTTTTCCCATCTTTTGGGGTTTAAATTTTTAATAGGGACAAAGATGTTTGGAGTCAGCTCACTACAGAGCAATAACCAGCAGTGTTGAAGCAACTGCAAAATAATCCTACAGGGCTATTGCCCAACATCACAATGTTTATATTTGATACTTTACCGTAAATGTCTGTAATCTTCAAGTTATCCTGCCACGGTTTTGATTGATTGGATTGATTTTATTTAGTTCCAATACATATTAAGACAGTGATAGTGTGCAGGTAATAAGTACCTGAATAAGGAGCAGTAAAAAGTAATCATAAAAATCAACCAATTTCCATAATGTACCTTTTTTGGAAGCATTTTGCATTGCAGTGATGCCATGTCAACAAAATAGCTTGAGCAATAACATTAACTCCAGTACATTTGCATTTTTCTTGTAGAAAATGTGCTTTGCTGTTCTCTGTGATTGACCCCAGTAATCTCAGATAAAATGGTCACACAAAACCAGATGGTTTCCAAGGTGCAGTGCTCGAACAGGAGTGTTTTTGTTAATTTGTAGCACAGCTGGTCACATCTTAGGCATGTCCCCATTGCCCAAAGTTACTCTGCAAAAGCTTTGTGAAGGGTAGTGTGTCATTGTGTTGCCACAACTCAGAAATCTGCACCCATAAACCATTTGTTTGCCTTTGTTGTTTTTTTCAATAACAATATCTACATTTTCTGTAACTATGTAACTAGAGACTTTTGCAAGGTACTGGTCTGTCCCTGTTGGGATCTTTTGTTAACGTTTTGCTCAACTGGGAACCTGGGAAAACAAGCACTTTTCTTGAATGACAATTGCCCTGTGGGATTACATTGGAGCCGCTTCACCGTAGCCAGTTGTAGGTATCTTTCTCAGTATTGGACTTCTTCCAAACATTTTTTGTCCTTATTAACAATCTAGACCCCATAAAGTTTGAAAAATACCACCAGGTTTCAAAAATATTGGAATTTTTTTGTTTCAGCATGACTTGTTACAGACAGATTTGACTCCCTCTAGGGCAAACACATATATTGATCTACAAGCATGAGGAACTGTCATCTTTCTAGATTTGAATGCATGGTTTGGGGGAGAAAGACCTAACTGACTGACAGCTGATAAGCACGAATCTGTAAGCCATGGGGACTTTGGCATGGACATTTTTTGCGGTTTGTTAGCAGTGGGTGCCATAGAGCAGTTCTCACTCAGAATTTCTTTGGATGTAAAATGAAGGTTGTTTTGCATCTAATGATTTTCTTATTCCTTTTAAATGAGCTCCTCTGAGTGTTTTCCTTCACTAGAAACTCATTTTTGTTAAGTGAAGGCTGTGTGCAGGCAGAAATGGAATGGTGGACCCAAAGTGCAGACTCTCAGAGACGAAAAAGGTGAACTCGAAAACAGCTTTAATGGTGAACCGGACCAAAAACTAAACTGAAAAAATACAAAAACTAACCAGGCTAGCAAACAGAGCACACAGTACAGAACGAGGGTAGATCACAACACAAAGGAAAACACAGAGCTTAAATACACAGAGGAAGCAATCGGGGAATGGGAGACAGAAGGGGCACAGCTTGGGCAAATCAGGGCTGACAAGACAAAGGATGTAAAACCAGACACATTAACATGAGACACAGACTTTCAAAGTAAAACAGGAAACACAGACTGGGCTTACAGTCACAGACTCACAAGCAGACAGTGCAACAAAAGGAACAGAGACGTGGGACCAGGGCAGACACAGACGCCGACTGGACACAGAACAGAGGGAGTATGGAAACCCAAACTTAAGAACTACAAAATCACAAACCAAGAAGAACCGGGGAAAATAGAAATGCAAAACAGAAACCAGAACATTCACAGTAATAAACCAAGATGAGAACACAAATAAAGGTACAAAACTGAAAACATTGGGTCAACGACCCAGGTACCCTAACACTCTTAACCCACCCATGCAGCCAATCCCAAGCTAAATAAAGAATTATTTCCAAATTCCAAATGCTAGATTAATATTATGGACAGATTTCTATTACGCATTATTCTTTTCTCACATAAGGTATCATAACAAGTTGCATTAAGGAGCAAGATTTTTTCCTTTCACAATATTGACTGATTTGCTCATAAAGCAAATAAATACATAAATCTTCAAATATTCGTATGGCCTGGATTCAGCAGTTCTTGCGGTAGCAGTCTGACATGCCACTAGCACTCGGCTTGATGACAAGCAGCTTTGTTTACCACGTGCAGGTGCTCCCACTTCACAGGACCTAATAACTCATGTCACATTCTTCAGCTTCAAAGTCTATTCAGTCAGTCTACTGAATGTGTGCTCGTGTTACATTTTACTTCACATTTAGCACCAAAAGGTCATAATCCTGGTGAGTTTATTGTGGTTCATCTTGTCAAGTTTTCATTAAGCATGTCACTGCCAGTGTTGGGGCCCTTATTTAAAAAAAGTAATCAGTTCAAATTATACACGTTATTTTTTATACATTAATAATACATGCATTACATTACTGAACTACTGGTTACTATATATCGGCTTATATTTCTTTCTAAATCCCAGACTAGCTTCTTTTTCTGTCCTAAAGCCAATAGGATGTCTGGTTTAGCATTAGCCTCATTGTGTCCAGGTAGATTAGCATTGAGACAGCACTGTGGCAGGGTGCTCCTTGAATGACCAAGAGACCGTCTCTGCCTCATACTCTGTTCACCCTCCCCCTCCTTCTTCAAAACCCAACCTCCACAAAAGAAACAATGAAAGGCTGACCTGCCACTCAGTTCACTACAGTTCATCCACATCTAGGCCTTGAGGGGCTCGGAGCGCCTGAGTGCACACACAGTGCTAACCTTGACTTATGAGTTATATGGCTATATCACAGTAAGATCATATAGGAAGACACAGATATGTACTGGGGTTAGGAAAATGAGTGCAGGGTACACTGAATAATATATCAGCATTACTACCAAGAGTGGACCAAGAATACTGTATTTGAACCCATGAATGGGTCAAGGAACAGCAGGAAAAGTAAGAGTAAAGAAGACGAGGGAAGAAATAGAGAGAAAGAGTGAGAGAGGGTGGATGAGTATGACAAGCGCCATAACGTCCTCTGAGATGCATTTGGACACAGTGAGCATCTGTCAAAACAAGGCAGCCTCAACGGCCGCCTCACTAATGGCTATGGACGTGAGCGACAGAGGGGTAGGGAGAGGTGGGGAGAGACACACAAGCCTGCTGCTGCACGTGCACACACAAATCACACACGCATACACAGGCATAACAGTGCGGACACTTTTTTTGTTTGCAGCAAATCATTGATACCAGATTTGTACAAAGCTACAGTGTAATAGCTATTGAACTATTTTGACGTTCGCGCATGAGCGCGTGCGTTCGCGTGTGTGTGTGCATTCATGCACCCGATTATGTTGGTTTCTGTGTGCAAGCGCAGTGTGTGCATGTTTACCTTCCAACTGTGGTTTTTGGTTGTCAGATACTTTCCACCATCTCTCATTGTGATGAATTGGGTGCTGTGTCAATCAGTCATCTGAATTGTTTTTTTTTCCCCTTCTTCTTTTTTTCAAGGCACTTTGGGCTGAGTTGTGTTCACTCTCCATTTCTCTCTCTCTCTCTCCCCCTTTCTCTCAGTCTTGCTGTCTCTGTACAAGAAACATCCATAAGAAATCATCATAGGGTTTAAATCAATGTGTTGAAAGAAAATGTGCCTATACGTGGCAGTTACACACACATGTGCGCACTGTTGTCAGCTTACCGTAATTGTAATAGAAACCCTTTTTTACAGGTAACATTGCCCTATCTGTTTGATAAGAAAAACACCAGATTAAATTTAAAGTTATATGAGACATGTACATCATATTTCCCCCTCGGGTGTGTAGAGAGAGTGAACAGGAACAAAACAGTACAGTGCTACCCAAATCTTAACCGCCTAAGGCTACTGCTGCTGTGTGTACAACAGCAGCCCATGCACAAAGAGTAGCATTAGACCCCCAAACTAAATTAATGCTTCAGTTCATTAATTTTCTAAACCCCTATGATTTATACTTAATAATGTGCTCCTGTTTTTTGTGGACATTTTTCTTTCAAAGATCCTTTTAACTAAAATGACATAAAAAGGGTAAATAAAACAGTTAAATATGAATATAAAGACTTGGTGAGTCATAACTTGGCAAATGCAAATACACTTGGAATGCTGGCTACCAATTACTGTAATTATTCTTCATTCAATGTTAGCAATTAGGCAGAAATGAGTAGAAATGTTTCTTCAGAATTCAACTAAATGCTGTTATTTAATGATGATAATTTGAATTCATTGTGGGAAAATTAAAAGGAAACTATTTTTTAAAACAATATCCAATATTTTTTCAAGAAAATATTCATTGCTTTTTTAAAAGGTTTGCACAAACCGACTGCCGATTTAAACTTTAACCTGTTTAGCAAAATGAGGAATCTTGGATACTAAATGTATTTTTGGTTAAGAGTTCTTTTAGCAGTGCTCAAACAAAACAAAACAACATTTTTAAAATCCAAAAAAGTACCCTGTTATGCACCCTTGCCCAGTGAGGAGGATTGACATTAAAGTACTATAACTTGAGCTGGATTTACACATGCACTGCACTCCTGAACTTTCCTAGACATTATCTGCCTGATGTGCATGTGAGAACAAAAAAGTCCAACTCCTGAATATGAATTTGATGTGATGAGTTATTGTGCCTTATTTGCATTCTATTTATTATGTGAGAGACAATTAAAATGGGTACCGTAGAGCTTCAGAGTCTTTCACAAGAACATGTAGCTCTAGTTCAAATTGTGCAAGATGCAAATGCTCTAACACTGATCACTACGGATTTCTATTTCCATGATTATAACAGAAAATACAATATAATGTGTAAAAATGTTATTAAATGCTAGTTCAAAAGTCTTTAACAGTGCTCTGCTTATGTTATCCTGTCTGGATACTAGATTGACAGAATTAAGATATTGCTGTACAGAATGCATGCCCCCTTAACACACCTAAAAAAAGCTATTAATGCAAAATCTTCTACAAGTGGAACACATCAGGTATGAAGTTAATTATATTATGTATTACATTAATACTGCTTGTAGATTAAAGCATTACAATATCATAAGCACATGAAAGTTTGAATACACATGAAAATAAAAAGTTAGTGCTACCGAAAAGAATACTATGTTGACTTGTGACTGGTGATTGGTTACTACTGAAATGGCTGAAAACCATTGTTCATTTTAGTCAAATTGTGCATATAGAGGGGAAACTCCTGGAAAAATATTTTTTTTCGTTGGGACCATTGCCTGTGCCTACAGATGGTCAAGCTGTTAATAGTTATGTCATAACTGATTACGACCGAGCAGCCTTCACATCGCATAACACCGAAATAAAATAGAACATCCACCTACTGTCGCTTGATCCAATCAGCCACCACCCATTGCTGATGTGGACGTTGCCATCTTGTGCTAACAACATAATTTGGTGCCGGACTGTACACAGCAAAAATCAGCCCATGCACTTGCATGAATTAGTCATACCAATCTAAATTTTACCCTGGCTCTAATAATAATGTCAATACCACAACTACCCACATAGGATTATTTAAAAACTCTAATGGACAACAAATTTATATGTGTACCTAACATCATGTTTTTAATAATTAACATTAGATAATAGTCTTCTATCTCTTGTTCATACAGCCCACTCTTTACCTTGGTTTTATCTGTGTAAAGCAATTGTTAGTAATCATTTTTGTCTTCATTAGTATAAAACCTGAAAACCAAATGCATCCTATTTTGATTTTAATTACTTCACGAAATCAACAAATTTATATTTTTTCATCATCCATGTAAGTCCAGAATCCACAGCTAACACTGTGCTGAAAAATAAAAAAATACAAAAAGATATACATTAGTTAAGAAAAGTAATGTGTTACGTTACTTAATTACTCCCTGTTACACTACTCATTACTATACTTTATAATGTGGCATGACACACATTGTCACATAATTACCATTTAACAACATAAACCTGAAGCTACAGTCCCACAACATCACACAAATCCCTACCCTAATAAGGAAATAAACAAACGGTCTTTCTTTTAGAGTTGAGACATGAACACAAAGCTAACAACACAAAGCAAAATTGAAAACCACCTCATAAACTTCAAAGCAACTATTACTGCAGTTTATCTGTAGAAACACTGAGGCTACAGTGCTGCATTTCTGATTGTTCATTACTCCTGTTGTTACCTGTTGAAGATCAGGCTCTGGGTGCTGGCCATGACTTTGCGTTCTTTGCTAGCTTTGTGTTAGCATGTTCCCTATTCAGATGTTTGCAAAGAGCCGATGTTCTGCTAGCATGCAGTTAGTTCAGTCCTGGATGTAGTTTGCACTTTACAATTACAGTGGGGCAAAAAAGTATTTAGTCAGCCACCGATTGTGCAAGTTCCCCCACTTAAAAT
>NW_024582393.1:2379370-2437308 GCF_018398535.1 Haplochromis burtoni
CCTTTTGGTTAAACTTTCAGCAAGGAATTTGCATTTGCACTGTTACATTTTTATAAAGCTTTAATGTACATAAAAGCCAGCTTCTTGTTTAAGTGAAAATAAAGGGAAGGTTGTCTTTTTGCGCTAGTAATGTTGTGGAGTTGTATTTTGTCTCGCATCAATTATATCGTCAGTTATATCGTTATCGCAAATTTTCAAATATATATCGTGATAAATATTTTTGGCCATATTGCCCTGCTCTATGTCCATATCGCCACTCTTAAAAAACACTCCTCTTAGAAACACTCCACCATTTTGCTCCCTGCCACATCAGCTAGTGATAGTGTACATTTCCAGGAGGGAAAATAAATGCTTAATGTTTTTCTTTCTTTCTATCCACTCAGTGTGGATAGGATAGATAAATGCAAGCAATGGCGTGTTTGTAAAGGCAACAAATGTAACATAGTTACTGAATTGAGCACAGTACTGCATTTATTAAAAATATTGTGCTTGTTAATATACCTATAAGGCTATTAGGTAAGATAAGTCTGTTACGTTAGTCCAGTACATTAATGTGTAACACATAAGCTGTGTGATTAAGACTTTTACTTTACTTTTACCAGACAGGACTCAAAACACATTATTCAGGGACAGGTACAGTTGCCGTGGGGTAAGATGAGCAAGGCAGACAATCAGGACCAACCTCGGTCTGGATTCCTCTCCCTTTCTTCCATCCGTGTCTTGGAGGAACAGCATTGGCAGATGTGCTACCGATTCCCTGAGGCTGATTTTGGAAACATCCAAGAATTTGTAGCTGGGCATGCAACATCTCTCAGGCAGTTCCCTCATATGAAAATAATCTTCCTCCCTCCAATAACTGTGATGATGCTGTTGGATTTCAAAGAAAAGTTTTTGGCTCAGTAATTAAAAATAGTTACCTTCCAATGCATAAAATTTAATTACTGATAGCATAAGAAACACCCATTATTTATTATATATAGCTTTTCATTAGCCTCTAAAAAACGCAGTGATCACTGTCGGCTTCTCTCAGTTTTTATCACCACTATTTAGTTTAAAGCTCAGTTTTTAAAACCTTATGATGTAACTACAGCCCAGCCCATGCAGTAGTAAATGAATAACCTAACCTCATATTGTGGATGGATTGTCTCAGTTGTTCTCCTGACTGAAGTTTGGTCTGTTTACAGGATACTGCCATGTGACTGCATATGTTTCCAACCATCAGGAACCCTCATGTTAACAATTATTGAATGGAAAAAAGTTAGCGTTCATCCTCTAGCTTCACTGTGCTAATGTGTTTATATTATGCTAACCATAGCTATGTAGCTAGCCACCACGCAGCACATCATTATTTACCAGGTAGTCCAACTTCAGTAACGCTAAAAAAGGCACTGCTGTTTGGTTTTCGGTCTTCATTCCTGTCAGTAGTGATAGCAGAGCTATACGTTTATGTTTTTTCAGAAATCCCTCAGGACTTGGAAACAGCTAATGGCATCAGACTTAAAGACCAGATTAACATGGGAATGAAAAAACAACAAAACAATGCAAAAGAAAATAAACAACACTGATTTTAATACAAGAGGTATTTTTTTCTTTGAATTTTAATGTCCAAAAAAGTCTGTTATTACCTACTTCACTCAGAGCTGTGGTTCAATAGCTACCTCCCTAATAGAAAACATCCTCTTGACCTCCTTTGCTGTGGCTTATTCCAGAACATCCTGCACAGTTTAGAGTTTAACATGATCTTCAAGCAGTTCCTACTCAGTTTTTTGTTTTGTTTTGTTTTGTTTTGTTTTTTTGTTGTTTTTTTGCAGTGCCATTGCCTTGAGCAGTTGTGCTTGGTCTCCAACAATGGTTGGGTGAGTCATGTGTTTCAAAGTTACATCCTCATTAATGCCAGTTGAGCAAATTATTGCACTAGATAGATTTGATTTTTTTTCACCAATTAAATCACAGTTGTGGCTGATCTGTATACATTTTAGAATTTAAAAAAAATCTATGGTATTTTTTATTGATTATTACTAGATATTAGTCGATATTAAGAAAAACTGGTAAAATTGTGTTAGAGCTACAGAGTTATTCTTGTAATTCACAAGATATAAGATGATCTTTTTCCCAGATGACATTTCTGTGCTAAATTTGTGCTAGATTGGCACTCCTGGTAGGATTGGGACAGATTTAAAAAAAACTGCAACAACAACTGAGACTTAACCAGTGACCAACCAGACAAGGAAGAAATCACACCTACTGCTGGCACACACACACACACCGCACCATGGTTAGGTCTGGATAAAATTGATATGATTTGACTGACAGCTCTTGTTTTACAATCCTTCAGGTTAAACACACAAACTTTCCCTCTTTCTCAATTTATTTGTTTGTCTCACACACACACACACACACACACAAAGAGCATCGCGTGGTGTGTTTTTGTTGGGATTTTGACAAACAACAACAGTGACCTTTAAGGGAGGCGAGGCAGCATGGCTGTGATCACAGGGAATGGAAACGGAGCCAGAGTGAAATGTCAACCGTCCCTGTGGTCTTAGCACTGACGCAAAACTGCCAGAAAAGGGAGAGAAAGAAAGAGTTTGCATGTGTGAGTGAATGTGTGACAGTGTGTGTGCGTTAATCTTGCAGTGGGGGGGTGTTCTTTGTGTCAGTGAGAGAAAAATGCATCACTACCATACGTGTGTGGCAGAAGAGAGCACAAGAGCATAAGAGAAACGAAGCTTGCACTCTTTGAGATTCCTATCAGTCATTCATCTGGTCAGATTACAAAAAGAAATCATCTCACATAGCTGATGCATCATCACTTCCACTATGTCAGGGAAGTTGCATAGCAGTCAGAGATAGAGTCATTACAGTCATATGACTGATGTGTGAAATGACGTGCAAGGCATGAGGTACGATGGTGTTGATGCTTTTACATTGTCCTGATAATGATGCTCTTCCACGAGGTTGTGAATGGGAATAATTTTGCATGTGGGGCAGGTGCTGAACTGCAGCTGCGGAACTCACAGCAGCAATAAATGTAGCATGCAACTTCCACCATTCATACAAATCATATATCCAATTAAATCCTGCATAAGAAACACAAGCATATGGGCACTATCTGAATGTCAAAATATTTCCAGGATTTGAAAGTCACACCTTCTACCTTCTTCAGTGACTGCCAGATGATATGAGTCACACAGAGGTTGATCCTTAAATAGTATTTGAGATGACAAAATTTGATTCCAAATTTCATAGATAATGCTGATGTTTCGCTGATGTTTTAAGTTTATCCAATAAATGAAATAAAAGATTAGCTAATGTGATATCAGCCGTTGGTTTCTGAGCTTTGAAACCTTGAGATGAGTGTTCCTGTCATCACCATTTTGGTTGCATGAACCTGATTGTGAGGATAGATAAGGGGCGGGTCTTGGTGTAAACACGCTCACTCGCTAAAGACCTATGAATGACATCTCACTTGTCAGAAAGCGTGTGGTTTTGTGGCAGAGATAATTTTTCATTTTCAAACATGGTAGGAACAAAGTTTACAAAATAGAATTATTTCAGTACGACTTAGATTGCGTTCCTGAACCATTTAACCCAACAGGAAGCTGTTTACAGAGGTGAGGTCAGAAAGCCATTTTCCAATAGACCTCTACAGGATAGAAAGTCTTTTGTGACTTCAGCTTTCGTCATCTGGGGGCTTTCAGTCAGAATGCAGGTTTAAGGCATTTTAACATTGGTTTAGTTTGTCCGACCCGGAGGCTGTGTACATGTTTTATACTGTCTAGGGTTTATACAAGACATTCCACCAACTTTTTTGAGCGTGTGTATCTTTTCTTTCAATGATTAAATGTTCCATGGTCAATTATTTAGATCGCAGTGTAATTCTTTCCAGTTTAGAATTATTTTTGTGATGTCCAACTATTGAACATGCAATAGTATTGGAATTAAAGAAGTATATCTGATGGTTAAATACAAAATACCATCAAGCAACCCATTTTTAAAACAATTTCCCTCGAGATCAATAAAGTATTATCAATCAATCAATCACTCAATCAATTTTTCACTTTCTTGCAGCTGATGCCATGGAGACAGTTAAGTCACCACATGGTCCTGCTTGCACACTCTACTCATCATTTTTCCTTCCCTTCCCTATTTTGTCTCCATGCACACAAATGTCAGTTAAGTTGCACTATTTCAGCATCTTGCTCAGCTGGAGAGAGAAAAGCTTTAAACAAGTAACATTTTTATTAGTTGCAGTTTATAAGCTATTCAACATGTAGCAGTTGATAATCTGGAAATTCGAAGCTTACATGTTATATGCCAATGAAGTTTAATGTATTCCATTTTAAACAGAGGATCTGTTTATGTTGTTTTGTTCTTATTTGGTTATCTATCATATTGTAAAAGATAATTTCATGGTATTCTGTGGTTACACCAGACAGTAAATGCAGACAAAACCTCTTTTTTATATTATTGCACAATGATGAACTATGTTGCAATGGTGCAGGGTAGACTGTGATATCCATGATTGCTGTTAAGCTGGGTCCAGAGTAGCAACAGAGATATTATGGCACTCAAAGACTTCTAAATGAAAATACAATGGAGAACAGCAAAAATGGTGGTAGAAGCTTAACTTCTGGGTAAAGAAACTTTTAAAACTGCTTATTTGTGTACAAAGTCAGCAAACTTAAAAAAAATTTTTAGCAGATTTGATTGGATGTTCAACACAGTAGATGCAATTTTGGTTTGGTCACTGAAAATAAAAGCTAACTTATATAACTTTTCATAATAAGTGCCCAGATGTGTTTCAGTATGCTGCTGACTTTAATAACACTTAGCTATTTTTTGCTGGCTAAGATGTAGAAATCAGCCATAATACTGTAGCTTATATAACATCTGCTTATATTCTGTAGAGTATAGTTGGCTAAATCCACAGTCATTACACTTTAGAACCAACAGCAGCAGGTCATCTAATCACACTTTATCCACACAAATTCTGCAGTCATGGTAAAGTAAACCCTCTCTCTAAAACGTTATGTATCAGGCCCTTATAAGAAAAGAATCATCCAGTTTTTGTTAGGTTCTAAAAATATTTTAATAATTCTCATATGAAGATTAAATGATGACATATTATATGGCATCATTTATTTTGTAAAGACTAAGCCAAAATGCAGAAGTGGTACATTAAAAATAAAGTACACCCCATGATTCAATAGCTTGTAGAGTCACATTTAGATATATGAATTTAGCTGTCTCTTACATCATTGTGTAATTATTTTTGCCCACTGTTCTTTAAAATGCTGCTTGAATTCTTTGAGCTTTATTGGCATTCACTTGTGCACAACTTCTTTTTTAGCTTTAGCTGTCGGACAGCTGGCCTCACATCTGACTCTAGAATACTTTGTTATATGCAAGTCCTGTGGCTGAAAAACAAGCCCCAATCATCACCCTTCCATGCCTGCCAGTTATAATGGGTTGTCTGTGCTGACATGCTGTGCTTGTGGGTCTGTGTACACATTATGGCCAAAGATTTCCTCTGTTGTTTTGTCTGTCCATAGGACATTTTTCCAGATATTTTGTGGTTTGTTCAGACACAACTTCCAAACCTAAGCCATGCTGCCATGTGTCTTTTTTTTTTTTAGAGAGAGAAGAGGCTGGAAATCCTTCGAATCATGCCATACTTCTAATTGAACTTTAACATTCAGCATGGTAACTACAGAGCTAACTTTTGACCAAGTTTTATTTTCTACTTGTGAATAAGCTTATACACTGTGGAAGGATGAACTTCATATTGTTTGGAAATTACCTTATAACCTTCTGGAGATTAATGGGCACCAACAGTTGCTTCTCTAAGATCTCTGCTGAAGGCTTTCTTCCTTTGCATTAACACACACCTGAATGCTCCAGGCCAGAAATCTGCCAAAATGTCAGCTTTTATAAAGGTGGTCATACTTGCTGATGATCAGTCAGTCAATCAAGCTCATTTGGCTATCAGCACCTTCCTGCTACGTTCCCTCTTGATTCTTTTGGAAGTAGTAGTAATGATTACTACTGCTTCACATACTGCTTCTGCACTTTGGCTTATTATTTGTTAAATAAATAATGGTACTAGGTGCTGTGTAATGTGTTGTTGCTCATCTGAGGTTGTATTTACCTCATTTTAAGACCCACTAAGGACCAGAAGATCTTTATTATGTCCTGAAAAGTAAAGCCTTCAAACTACAAACTACAAAGAGCTTATTGAAGGTATTTTGGTACCTAAAGGCTAAAGTATGACCCACTGAGGAAAATTGAGATGTACATTACCCTTTAAGCACTGTCCGTTACAGGGCAACACAAATACAAGTGGTCAAACTTCAAGAAGTCTGTGGAGAAGCGTTGCCTTTGAGACAAACTCAGAGAAGAAATTTTGCCTCCATTGTTGTTCTATAAAGCCTGTTACACACAAACTTTAAATATCACAGAAAAACAAAAATAAAATGAACACATCAGCATACTTTTAGACATTGTCAGCAAAAAAGAAAATGTCTGTCAGTGCTTGGACCAGTATTTACTGCATTCTTACCATTCTCAGACCTATATCACTCGTGATATTAGAATAGAGAAGATACCCATTACAGGTTAAAGCGTACCAACAATAAAACTTCTTTATTTCATTCAGACTGATACACCTTATTCTTTTACTTCTCATCATTACAGTATAGAAAAATGATAGTCAATAATTTTAAAGAATTAGATTCTAAAGGGGCTGTTTGAGCTTTCAATTTAGATTATTGTATTACATGTAATAATTAGCATTGTATGTCCCATATCATGTATAATATTCATTTTAGTTATCAAACCATTGTGCTTACTCTTCTTACTCCTTTGAAGTTAAGTATTTGGAAAAGTACATGTTTTGGGGCTTAAGCTGCTTTCAAACTGTTGTTTCACGCAGTTCTAGATCATAAATGGAAAGGGCCAGAGTTTAGTGTGCTGCAAAATAAACCAGCTGCAAAAGACTTATTAGTTTTGAAATATCAAGGTGAAGTTTTCTCTTCAAGAATAGGTTTTAAAAGTAGAAAGATACATTTTCAAAGCCTTTCATTCAAGCTTCGCTGACTACAAAAAACAGCCTTACAATCAATGTGATGACCTCATGTGCTTTGCAAGAAGGGAGCTCAAGAATAACCTAGTTCTTACTTTCTCTTGTAAAGTCATATAACAGAACAAGAAATGGCAACAAGTAATATTCCTGTAACCATTCACATCTTTAGAAGCATGGGACAGGCTCATTCATTGGGTTTCTTATAATTCATCAGTGTGCTACAATGGTCATGATATTAGATAAGGCTAATGAGCATTTTCTTTCATACTAAGCAGTCTAATGATCCTCAAAGTAGCACATTTAATAATAGGCAACATAATAATTATAAAATAAAACATAAATGCAAGAGGTTCATCACGACAGGGATTTAGGGGTTCCTTGCTACCTAAAAGATGCTCTTCATTTAAGTTCCACTTGATGCACACCCGCGACACTGGGATACAGTTTGATAGGGCAGGAGAAGACATAGCATGTGGATCCTTCACAGTTTGAAGTCAGGAGCCCGTCTGTTGTAGCAGTATGCATCCTGTAGAAATGTGCCAGCTGATAGAAAGGCATGTGGGGGGTGTCACCTTGGGGGCTTTATGCTATTTGAGACAATATGAACTGTAACTAACCCCCCCCCACACACACACACACACACACACACACAGATATAAATACACATAGATACAAAAGCAGAACAATTGCAAATTCTTTTTTTTTCCACTGTGGGAGACTTACATTTAATCAAAAGAAATTAGATTGCTGATTTTGCTCATGGATACTATAGACCAGTAATCAAATTTTATTGTGCTGTGTTCCACAATTAACTGCATCACATTTGTATTTAGATCTATCATATTGTATCACACCTTGTCATATCCTGTTACTATGTTGCATTTCATCGTATATTTGTTTTTGTTTCGTTATTGCATGTAAAGCATACGGGCATATTGTGAGATCATGGCATATAGCACCTGTTAAAAACAAAGGAACAATCAAGACACATTTGAGATACAAAGGTTACACAACATTTCCAGTGAGGCATTCATTGTGTTAATGCAGATGTTGACTGACGTGAGGAAGAAGACGTTCATTGAAAGTGAGGCGCACAAACGTGAGCGTGTGAATGCATGTGTGTGAATGAGTGAATGGGCTTCTGGGCTGTATTGGTATTTTGAAATGTGATTGACAAGGGAGAAGTCTATTAGGTGAGATCATTAACAGAGTTGAGCCTGTTATCTCCCCAAGGCAGCCGTGAAAGGAGACAGCTGATTCACAAGGAAGCTATTGAGAATTTCAAAGGTGTCGTCTGACTGATTTGGGCCCAGGCCCGCATCACACTGAGCCAGCGAGCCAAGTTGTTCCCGAATCTGCACTGATCAATGTGCCTTCACATCCTCCCTCCTTCATTCTGCCTGGCTGTGCTGCATTTTCTGAAAAAAGTTTCTTTTTTCTATGATTTCTTCAAGCATTTTAAGTCTCCTTTTGTTTCTACTTTGCCAACTTTGCATTTTTCTTACTTTGTGGTACAAATTGTCTTCTCTGCCGTGCTGCATTTTTCAACACGCGAAAAAGTTTGCTTATACCGAACACAACTTAATCCACACAATTAAGCATATAGAGACAACTAATCAAACTAAACCTCTGCAGAGGCGAGCCCAAAAGCAAACAAAGTTAGTTGATTTGCTTACACTGTACTTCCCATCCTTGTTTTAGCTGCATGAATATTTTATGTCCTTTTTGTTTATGGTGCATGTGAGCATTACTTGAGCAGCCATCTCCACACCATGAATTTCTTTGAATACCAAATCCAGTTAACAGAGAGAAAACTATTCTCAGTGGCTGCATAAGATCTAAGAAATTTGACTGCAGGGGCCACATGCTCTTATACCAAAAAGAAATAATAATCAAGAAATGTGTTTGTCAGTGTACATTTGTCTGAATTTGTTGAATTTGTGTGTGTGTGTGTGTGTGTTTGTGTGTGTGTGTGTACAATGAACTCTGTTTGACCTTGGTTTTTCACCAAACATTGCCAAGGGGATGCAATGAATTCATGTGCATGTGTCTGTGTGTGTAAGTGCAAGTGTGAATGCATGTGTGGTTGAGTGCAAGGTTATCCATTGGCTAAGGAAAACCAAATATGACATCTAGAAACACACCCTGTCCAGAGCAACTCAACATATACACACCAACACCTGCAAACACACTTTGAAGGCCTGTGTGTATTCTCTGAACTGTGTGCAAAACCCCAGAGGCTGTCTGCTGGGCTCATTGGGCCCAGATTTAGGAGATGTGATTAACCAGTTCAGAGGGAGTTGAGAGGGAAGCAGGAGGGGTGCTGCAGGGAACTGGTCCAACAGGAGCATTACCCAAAAGAGATTGTACTTTACAGATCCATAAGGGATTTCATAAACGGTCCTGCTGAAATGCAGACTGCAGTCCATGTACAATTTAAAAGATCGCTATAAACATTTTCAAAAAAAACCCCAAACAAATACAGGAACAGAACTGTAGGCGTTTGATTTCGGCCCATGGAAATATGGTGCAAGCTACTTTGACACGACCGAGTCTAAATGAATCAGCAAGCTGAACACTGACCTATATTCTGCGTGCAGTAATTTATTCAAATATATTTGTCATCTTTCTTATACCCCTCTGAGCTCTTGACCTATTTTATGTGTCCTGCCTTCCGTTTTGATTTGTACAAAAAGAAAATAAGATTAATATCAGTAAATATATACAGTTTGTGTCCATCACTTCTCAACTGTCTCTCTGATAAAATATATATATATATGTATCGCACAAGGCTAATCAGTTGTATATGACCAAGTGATCAATGATGCTTCCTCATTCTGTGGTCTGTGTTAGAAATAAATAGTTCTGAAGGAACGAGGATTATTTTGCATACATCTGGAAAATGTAAAACAATGTAAGCATTTTAAGTTTCTAACAACGATTAAATGGTAACATTTTACATAAAACTGCATCTACATCATAAAACTGTTTCAGACCGTTTATTTCCTGTTTTTGTTTTATTACACACTCACCTTGTCTGTTGCTGTGGCTTTGTTTCCTGTGTTCAGATCTTTTCTGCCTTCTGTGACTGTTTATTGTAATAGTCCCTTTATATTTATGGTCTAGTACATCTCCTTGAAGCTTTCAGTATGCCAATGCTCCTTGTTATTTTTTGTTACCTCTGTATTATCTTTCCTTTGTTGCTGTTGCTTCTTGCCTATAGCTTGTGCTTTGGTTTATAATTCTGGTTTTGTGTATTTTGTATCACCCTTGCAAACTGACTGTACCGTCCTTCCTTTGGGTCAAACTCATTCGAAAAGTAAGAACTAACAATGGACCCAGTGGGCATCTTTGATAAAGTTTCACTTCAAGGTAATAAAACCATAACTATACTGAAATATCTGCCTACTTTGTTTTACACCAGCAGGAAGCAAACCATTTACAGATACAGTCACTTAAAATGCCTGCGTCATCAGTGAAAGGACCATGATGGATGCCTGGTAGAAGCCTGACCAAATACTGGCCAATTGGTTTACGGTAATGATATCCCTGATCAGTGACATGGGCGAGGCAACCATGAGCAGTAACCCCTCTAAGCAGATCCGTGTATCCACCACAGGGAGCAGTGTGGAGGCTCATTCATTTACAGGCTTGCTACACATTTGCGCTTCAGTTGCACAACAATATGCATGTGTGTGTATTTCTGGTGAGGTAAAGACTCCAGCAACACTTGAAACACTAGGGAACAACTATTAACAGACCAACGCGTTTCAGCTTGTGGCCTTCATCAGGGTCAGGTCACAAGCCAAAACGCGTTGGTCTGTGGCAGACTGCTTGCTGAAGTAGTCTGCCACTTATTATTTCACTTTTGCGATTCATTTTAATACCCTGGTTGAAAAATTTTGAGCTGTAAAAGAGACACTCCAAATGCAACAACGGGTCTATGTCCTGCCAACAAGTGTCCAACCCGCAGTATTTATTCATTTAGTTAGTTAGTTAGTTATAGATGCAAAAACTAAATGTGAGATGACAGGTAGGTGAGAATTAACAGTCATTAGCATTCACCTGGTCTTAATGAGCGACTATACGAACACCCTGCACTCACAGAATATGATTCTTTTAAGGGCTAGGGGCAATTCTAGGTTTAAACTTTTAGGGGGGCTCAGCTCCCAATGATAATGTCATGCATGCAGTTCCTTGTAATTAATATTAATGGAGTATGCTGTTTCCAAATGTAATCAACCCTTTTCACATTTGCAAACCTCAATTCAATTGGATAAACATTACAATGAAACCTTCAAAAACAACCTAATTAATTGGATGACCTATTGTAGCGTCTAAGAATAATTCAAAACGAATAATCAGAGATTTTAAAATATTCAGCCTGTTTTAGGGTGGAGCCTTTAATTATCAATCCAGAGGCAAAGACTAAGTCATTAAATAAATTAAAGAACCATTTGTGGCAAAGCAGATAAGATGAGAAGCATGCACAAATTATTTCAGTCTCTTTACTACATAGAGGCAGTTTTGAGTGGCTGTATATAAATTATGTTAATGTTAATACAGGCTAAATGATAGTCTAATGCCAGGGATTATACATTGTCAGTCCACCCTTCAGACGGTAAGGATGAGGGTCCGTGCAGATGTCTGGGTCCTTGCGCAGACTCATCTGAGGAGAATTAGAATTGCATCACATAAACTACGCATGCGTCCATGCAGCGGACTTCAAGTGAGTTTCGAAGAGGTGTAACAGGAATGACTACTTGGCTGGCAGATCTCCAGCCGTTTCTTAATCCAGGCTTTACTCCTTAAACCATAGACTGCAAAACATTTATTGATGAGCAAATATAAGTTTCTGTGGCTTCAAAAAAAATTCTAATCATACCCTAAGACATGTAAAGAGATAAAAAAGCAAAACATTAGTATACTTTATACATCCTGATCATATGGCAGTTCAGTTTAGTTGCTATATACTCATAAAATAATGAAAACAATAACAATATTCTGCTTTAAACACTATTTTAATCAACAATGGCAATCTTTGGGTAAGTGTTATTGGGAAATCTATCCAATTTAACAAAAAATAATGAAATGAAAATTCATTAATGTACAGTTGCTGTTAACTAAAAATAATCATGCTGTATCATCGTGTGTAAAATGCAGGTTTTTCTCATTTGATTTAAGGATTCTTGATATTATACATGCTTTGTTTTCTGTAAAACATGCTTGAACAACATAGCTTACAAGATTAATTCAACCACAGAATGCTAATCACATGTTATGTTAGGCAGGCGGGTCTTCAAAACGAAGGGACAGTTTTGGTTTTATGAGCACATGGAACAAGGTTGGTTATTATTTTGTTTTTCCATAGATTTTCAGTGCTCTAAGTCAGACTGTGTAAGCTGGCAAAACTGCTGCACAGCAGGCCTTTCACAATGTGTTTATGGAGCCACAGCATCTGGTACTTGTTCATCAATAAATCTTTTGTGTACTATGATTTCAAGAGTTAGATCATCATTTTGCCTATATAGCTACATATAAACAATTTACTCCCCACTGGTACAATGTAAAATGGCAAGAAAAGCAATGTTTGATTCATGATTATAACATTTAGATTCAGCATATACAGATATGGTTTTCTGGTTTATTGAATTTAGTACAAACGTTTACTTTTGCATTTTGGCAAACTGATACCTGGTTATAACATGGAAAGTACCGCAGGTGTTTCTAGGTAATAAGCCACAGCATTAAGCATTTTGTTCTGTGTTTGACGGTAACACTTTTACCCTCAAACACATATTAATGGACACAAGCTAGGACTAATCCCAGCATTATAACACGGTAGTAGGTTATGAAAACATGAAGCAGTATTACCTTATTGTTATTATGACCTTACTATCATTTTAAAGTCAGTACTTCAAAATCTTAATGCACAGATGTCACTATTTTATTGCTAAGTTATCTTATTATTATCAGGGTCTTACAATAATATTACAAATGGTTTTGCCACATAGAAATATGTTTCTTTTGTCTCAGACTGATCATTATCCAATTAATACGTTCCAGTGTAATATTACTCAGCTTAAATCACTTTTGAAATGTCTTCATTTTTAGAAAATAAAGTAGCACTAACATCTATGTCAGTGTTATAACCTTTTGTTCCTAGTTTAAAACCATACTATAACCACATTTTTACCAAGCTGTAATTAAAAAAAAGTGCTACCAACATTTATTTTCATCCATATCTCACTGTCTGTTGCCCTATTTTATTAGTAATAGTGCTGATTAGGGAGGTCGCAGTAGTTAACATAGAATTTAGGGAAATTATGGTTTCAGCAGCTCAACACCTGAAACACAATTAAGAAAAAAAAAATACCAAGCAGGTACAAATAATTACGAATAGAATATTAAGAACTAAATATCAGCAGCAACAGAATTTAAAAGGTAATAATCAAAGAAAGTCCAGGGATTAAAGTGTAAGTGTAATACAGTGGCAAAGTCTCAGTGTGTTGTTTAGTTAGTTATTTCACTGGGTCGACATTGTCCACCTCTCCTGCTACTCCTCCCCCTCTCCCCGACTGCCCAGTTGTACAGTTAGTTCTGGTAAACCAGTCTATGTACAAATTGATACAATAATCATTACTGCAACGACTGACTTCAAGCTTGTTAAATAACATTTTTTAAAGGGAAGTTTTGTTTAATTTATTAAACAGAAGATATAGGGTAGTTTAATTAGGTATAGTCACCTCCAGCTAGTTTCTTAGCCTGAAATGCATGCAGTCTTGAGCTTCCTTTCTAATTACCATTTTTATTGGTCAATATTTTGTTAATCAGGGACCCAACAGTGTAGCACACAGATTGTTTTGAAAGAAAAAAATTATAGTGTTTGACTCCTCATGAATAGTCAACACAAAAGCATTTTCTGAAAGCAGGATAATTATATAGGAAAAAGAAATATACTTGATTAGACATTGTTTCTCAATATCTTTACATATGCACCTATCAGTTTGGCGTTCCTCATGCATGCTGGCAACTCATACAGCGGTACAACCACACCACAAGAGCAATTTCCTTACTCTATTGAAAATGTAGCCTGAAGAGTTTCAGCATCTGTTCTTTGATTGCTCCCCTACTACTTCTCTCAGCGGCTGGCCATGTGATTTGTTTTTCTGTGTGATTCACAAACAAGCATAGAGAAATTGTTGGGGGAGGTTCACTTAAGCCACATTCACAAGGACTCTGCAGAAACCTCTATCAGCAACTCGGGCTTGCTTTTGTAGGTTTTCATCCTTCCTATAGTTACGATCCCATTTCAGTCACAAGATGAGTGTTGTACCCACACACACACATATATAAAGCATATATTAATGGATATTTCATATGCTAGTTTTCATAGGGTTTAGACAAGATGGCAAAGCAACCTATCAGATTATCTGACTTCTCAATTCCCTGTGGTACTGGGCTCTGTGGTATGGCTGTCTCTAGATTTACCCACATCTCAGTTATACTAATCACTGAGATTTTGATGTGTGGTGTATATAATCAGTATTCCATGACGCTGTCAAAAATTTGTTGACGGCTCTAAGGAAAAACACATATAAAGTGTTGTTTCATCCAATGCAACAGCACTAGAGCAGTTCCCATAAATAACGCAAAGTCAAATAGTGGCTGCAGACTCTTGCGGCCTGTTTGTTCCACAGAGTAAAATTTACTATACTTGTTTGTTTTTTTTTCAAAACTAGTGTTTTATAGTCTTTCCATGCCTCTTTAGGCTAAGTTAAACACAGTTAAATAAACACTCGGTGCAATTAGATTCTCTAACTAGGAGAATAGATAAAAAAACAGACAGTTGCATAGTGGCTTAAAAGCTCTGTGTTGATTCTTGCATTATGAGTGCTGATTTCCTCAGAGGCATAGGCTAGATGAACACATCAAGGTGTGAAATAAATAACACATGATGGGAAGTGTGTAAATACTGCATCCTCTCGACCTCCCCGCACACACACTTTCATGCACACACAACTGCTGCGTGTCCCTGGGATGAAAGCGGTAACTGGCATCTGAGATAAGCAAATGCCTTTGAGCAGCATCCCTCACATCTACGCCGATGCATTATTGATCATGACTTCTCATAGTATGGGGATTTTACCCGAGCTGCTAGATGCCTCTTTGTGCGCACCACAGATGAGCTACTGTGTCTCATTGAGCAGGTTACCTATACTGAATAAACAATTAATGAGTAGAAGAAGGTAATGGTGAAACTATGTAGAGTTTGCACATATAGCTATTCTTCAAAATACGTAAACTTGCAAGGCGGTGTCTCACAGAAAGTTAATTTTATCAAAGTCACTGAGCTGCTTGGAACACATCCTCATTATACCGAGAGTCCTCTTCTTTTTATAATCTTGGCATTAAATAAAGCAAATATGGATGTTTCCAAAATGTCGTGTTTCATATATTTGCTTGTCTCTCTATGTTTTTGTTTTTTTTGCTCTCTCAGTTTTTTTGCAGCTAGGTTGGAGTTTTGGTGAATTATCTTCAGTTTGCTATTACACACACACACGCACACACACACACACACTCACAGACCACACAAATACACTCTCTTTCTCTCTGTCTTAAATTGCAGGTAGAGCGCACTCCATTGCTATGATCTCCCAGCACTATGAAGGCTGAATTTGCCTGTTCTCGTTAGCTTGGTTAAATAGTCCTGGCTATGCTTTAATTAGTGTGAAAAGATCAATGATGTATAAAGGAGGGAAATGGTGTTAGGTTAACTCTTTACTGTCCATTCAATCTCAGTATCCCTTAAATTAAGAAAGAATGATTGTCCAGCTTTTCCTCATTAACCTTGTAAATTGTTTTAGTATTTTGAAAAATCTTTTAAGACTACATCAACTACACAATCTTATTTGATTATCTGAAATACAGTACTGATCCTAGTTTTCGAACATTTATAGTTCAGTGCCTGAAGGTAGCATTAGTGATAACTAGACAGTGACTCATAGCTCTATGAGGAGATTTTAAATGCTGCATATCTAGGACTGGTACAAGAGAATATAAAAAGAAAAGACAAATGTAGCTCTAATAAGGGAGAATGATGCTTTAAACTTGTTAATAATAGCAGGGAAAATGAAAGATGCTAAAGAAATTTGGAAGGGAGAGTAAAAAATAAGTGTCACATTATACATATAATCACTGTCTGTCAACTACATAGGCCACTTAAAGCACACTGTTTGCATCTATAAAACAAAGTGAATCAATGAGTCAATGACTATAGCTAGCCACACAATGGAGAAGATCAATAGTTGGATTGCTATGAATTATATAAAGAATACTGACCAATCCCAGAGCTCAAATAAATTCAGTGTGTCTGAGGTTCCACTGAACTGAGGTCTGCTATGATCTGTCATTACTACCACTGATGTTATTCCTTTTTTTGTCTATCAGAATTACTAATCCCCCCTTTTTTTATTAGTGGTAGCAAAGTGAAATTACTCCTGAGATAAGGTGCATATAGTGCAATGCATTCTTCTTTTTTTCAATAACAAAAAAACATCAAGTATCAAAACATTTATTAAAAGTGAAAGTGCAGACACACGGACAGTCTCGCTAAATCCATCCTTCCCCCCTTAGAGTCTTTTCATAAGATCCTCATCTCCCACTTTCTGCTTGCTACTTCAATATTAGTCTCCTCCTCCTCCTCTCCTTTCTTATCCCCTCCTGTAGCCCTGCTCCTTCTCCTGCACTCTTATCTGGGCTGGAGCTCCTACTCCCCACACTCCACCCTTCCAGCTTGTTGCTATCTCTACCAGTCGGGGTAATCCACTTCTCCCTATGTGTCTGATGCCTGCTCCACTCAGCAGTGCCCGGGATTATCTCCCCACAGCCCCCACGGCCCAGTGCCACAGCTAAAGAGAAACCCAGCACACAAACTGCTAAGGCTGGTTAGCTAGGTCCCACCAAGTGAGCCAAAGCTGGCACGGCTGTTTGTGTTTTACTGTATGTGCAGATGGGATCGTGACGAGGGAGAGAAACAGAGGGCCCACGCTGAAGCACACATGCAGTGATATGCCACAGTATGTTTTCTTTGAGGTTGTGATTGACAAGCGGCTGATGACGTTATTTAGAATAAAGTGTTTGCAGGTGAACAAATCGACTCCAACAAAGTCTTCCACCAAAAATGTTCCAAAGGCATGTTTTGTTTACTGATGCACAATATTTGGTTTACAAATGTGATCTATTTTTCTTTTCATACGGGCAATGTGCAGTTTCATACAATAGATTGTAAGTAATGCAAACAACAATCTTGTTACTTGATAAATAAACGCGTTCAGATTGAAATTCAAATGTAAGTTTGGGGATTTTGACAGTCGGAAGTCCTGTTTGTGATATACAGAGTATAAAAACCCATAATATAAATATAATAACAGTAATGATGATAATATCATGTTCATCAGTACTGAATGTTTCAATATTTAATGATATCAAAGCCACACAGAAGCATTATGTTTGTCACCGAGGTAATGTGGTTCTCACATTGCAAAATGGCCTCTATACTGCGCAATTGCTTTTTTATACAGCGTCATTTTTGTGTAACCGTAAATGACGGTGCCATAAATTTAGCCTCAATGGTTGAGCTTGTGACTTATAGTAGTAATTATTACGAGAGTGTATAATGTAATGTGCATAACCATAGGTTCTGAAGAAAGAAAAGGGATAG
The DNA here is from genome assembly GCF_018398535.1 of Haplochromis burtoni. NCBI lineage: Eukaryota > Metazoa > Chordata > Actinopteri > Cichliformes > Cichlidae > Haplochromis > Haplochromis burtoni. The sequence continues at coordinate 2,397,178 of NW_024582393.1, forward strand.
AGGAAATATTCCTATGCTGGAATAGTTGTAGCCTATAGGCTGCAGTAGATTCACAGTCCATACTGGGCTATATCTGATTTGTAATCCATATATTCCTCTTGCTGCCTCCTTATTCAAAGCTCTCTCCCCAAGACACTTTCCCATCCAATTTTCTCCCTTTCTCTCCCATCTGCCCCTCCCCTCCTACCCCTTGCTGTTCAGTTTAGATTCGGGGATGGAAAGCTTCATAAACAATTTTCTCCCCTTGCCGTTGAGCCACTTTTACCCGGGCACTGTGTGAACGCCATGCCAATTTCCTGAATCCATACTTCACATGCACCCCCTTGCTCCCCCTCCCCGCCACCACCTTTCTTCCTTTCTCACTCCTCACTCTGTCCATCGAAACAATGTTCACGTCAAGACAATTATAACCACTCGCTGCCGCACACACTAACTTGCTGTGTTTACCACCAAGGGGCTGGTGGCAGCAAAGCAATTTCCTCCTGATGTGAATGCTGTATGTCTCTCTCTCACCGTCTCCCTTTGTCTCTCTCTCATTCACAGTCTCTCATGGCTTCTCCAGCCCCGCAGACATCTGATCTCATAAGCGATATATCTGCTGTTATAGCCACTGGCACCTCCTTGCATCCGGCCACCAGCTCTGCCAACGCTGGTTATTTCTGCTGGGAGCTTGCAGAAACGTGACAGGCGCAGCATCACCGCAAACCGAAGGCCGCCAGCCCCAAGCTCTGGGCTAGGTGTGCGTCGAGATTATCACCGAACCTGCGGGCTTCACCTGTTCAACCCTGCTGCCGCTCTGTCTCGCTCAACATGTTGCCATCATAGTTTCGCCGGTCACATACATTCTTCTCATCTCCTCTACTCCGGGCTTGGTTACAGAAAAGAACAGCCTCAGTCACACCTGTACGACACCATCCATCACAGCTGTATGTTGTGTATCCTCTCCAGGCAGCTTGTGTCTTGTAGCTGCTATCTGTATTTGGAATAGGTAGATACAGGGCATGATTTAGCCAGGAAGGAGTGGGAGAATATTAAAACCTAAAAGATGAGAAATGATTGCACCTCTGTGATGTTTCAAGAATTGCATTGTAATTGCAGAATCATGCAAACACACGCATAAAAACTGAGTAGAGTAATAAAGCATAACAACAGGAATGGAGACTAACGTACCATTCAGACAATCCAGTCCAATTTCTTTTTTTCATTGTTCAAGTTTTTTTTTTATGTGCTTGTTTTCAAGGTTGCCCTTGGGTGAAAAACATAGACAAAGTGCGCACTTTGTGTGTTTTTGTTTATGACAATCCACTTGTGCATCTGAAAAATCTCAAATATCAATTTAAAACAAAAAGGCAAACTTTCATATATTCTATACTCGTTAAATGTGACGTGAAATATCTTTTTTACATTTTATTTTTAGCTCTTGAAAAGTGCAAATCCTCGCCCTATAATTGCCGTCTTCTTTGCTTTCACAAGTGCAGATTCTAAATGGAAACTGAGAGAATAAGAGGGGGGAGGAAAACGGGGAACAGCAATCCGACATTTTGTCCACGGTAGCGGGATATTTGCACACTGAAGCCTGTGGTCGGCAAATGAGTTTGATCTCGGCTGACAGCTCCTGAGAATTCCTCATGCTTGGGTCACATGCATTTTCCTCTGGGCTATCCCAGGCGGCAGCAGGAAGTATTTGTGATTCATGCTCTAATCTCCCCCTTCACAGATGTCATATTGAGAACCGAATTGGAGTCAAGCATTTATGGATGTAGCTTTCAACGACGGATCCTTGGCGGTAACTTTACCTCTTTACCTCACAAACCGTGTGTCATCATGGGTGTACAATAAACTCAGAGCTTCAAATTTAAATATCCACTATGGAGAAAAAATGTGTTGAAATTATTTCATTTTCTAATAATAGAAAACAATAACGACAATGTTAATAATGACAGCAGTTAACAATAGAACAGTCACTATAAACCTGTTTTCTATTGATTCCATTGAGGTTTTGCTTGCAGTGAAATATAGCATCACTTTATGGAGTTCGCAGTAGTTCAATCAGAAAGACTTCCCTCTTAAATCTTTCATGCTCACCGTTTTATTCTCCAATCAGTAAAGCCACACCTCTCGGCTTCTCCCCATAAATTCCTCTGTGTCTCACATTGCCAGTCGTTTTAAAAATCAAGCAGCAACTCGCTTTTGTTTTTGAATCATGCAATCACGTAAGATAAAAAATTTCCACTCCCTGTCGTTTACCCACACAGGTGCTAATAAAGGCACTTTTATTTTATGAAATGAGCATCTTCTGTTCATCTGGGCTTCTGTCACACTTAAGATGTCTCTGTATAGAAAATAATTCTTGCACATTCTGCCTCTGTCGCTAGATAGACTGCACCTTTGCTCTGACATTCACAAAGGAAGAAGCATGGTCCCAATTCACCCAGAACCCAGTTATCCGGCTGTGATTCACAGCTGAGTTAGACCTGTAGCACTCCCTTTTCAAGGGGTGTCACAATATTGGAAAGTCCTTGTCAGATGATTCAGCCTTTGCTTAGCAAGAAACATTGACTTTTCATACTTATGGCTTCATTGCACTATACTATTGTTTTTCTATCAATGAGTTCCATTCTTTTATACCAGAAACTTCTTCCATTCCCATTTGCAAAGTGCTCAGCTACATTTATCATCTTCAGTACTTACACTCATCATACATGTTGGCTGTGGGTGCTCAAATGCTGCTCATCAACCGGTCGGACAATCTTTAGAGTGCACAGCTATCAGCAACACACCAACTATTACTTTAATAGCCAAATCAGGATGAGATTTAATAAATAAAGTAGGAAACCTCCTAAAAAAATTCTTCATTTTTATCAGAATAAAATCTTATAAAGTTTGAAAATTTGTCCACACTCACAAAAATGTAGATTGGAAATGTTGTTGTTCTTCCAGTGACCCTAAAATGATTGCTAAAGTGTGATCCTCCAGTGTCCTCACATCACCTAATAAAATAAACTTACTATAAAATGAACCCATGCAGAAGATACTCAGAACCTCAATCCTCACCAAAAGTCCAGACTGAATCGCAGAAGGTTGATCTCAGCCAGTAAATATGCTTCGAAGGAAATTAAAATGTGACAGAAATGTGTTTTCTATTAATATATAGAGTTAACATTGTGCTGGAAACACAAATATCCTAATTCTGAATGTATAAGAAATAAATTTACTTACTTCTCCAAAGGGTCTGATCTCTCTGTGCACTTTTCACTTCTAGTAACAAAGCATTACTGTATTCATAATTTTTATTACTGTGTTTAGGAAGCAGTGGTTAAAGTTAGGTCTAGTTTGAATACAGAAATAGTCCACAATGCTTATTTATATCAAATCAAAGCCACAACCCTTCGCTAACCTCAAGTGCTTTTGTTGCCTGAACCTTAACAGGACTCCAGAGACACACTCCAGACCCTGGTCACATCCTTTGTATGCACAATGCATTCCTAACCATAAATTAAAAGGATCTACATAAATGTAAAAGGCTCTGTTTTGTTGACTGACTTTGGACTTTCTTCCCCATGATTACACGTTAAGCTTAAAACAGAGTCTACACCAAACTTTGCTTTACAAGTACGTTATAACTATGAAAGTTTCAATTCATAAAAACTCTCTCCTTATAAGACCACTGTAATAGTAGGAGATGGTGTAATGGGGTAATATAATATTAACTACCTGGCTTTTATTGCTGCAAGTGATCTCAAAGCCCAAAGCCCTTGTTCATGTTTTACACTTACAGTAAAGTGACAGGTTTCAAATCTACGGCGTTCTAGAGGACTATTGTGCTCTATGTCCTTAGATAGAGAAGCTAATAGCTGTTTATGTTGCTTAAATCAGGAAATAGTCTGCAGTTGGCAGTCTTTTATTACTTAGGGTTTTGTTACAGTTGTTTTTTTTAACAGTCTATTATGTTAAGCATGCTGGAAAATAAACAGGAGAAATATACTGACCTTGTTACAAGCGCACAGATGACTTATTAAAGAATAGAAATACTTTTAGTTAAAACACTACTCAGTTAAAAAAAAAACAGATTTTTTTTACAGTCACAACTGGCCAATATGATTAATCATCAGCCTCCTTTTATAGTTGGTCTGTGATGTAAGCGCTGGGTTGCAGAACGAACTGGTCTTTTCTGTGCTGCACAGTCTGTGGCCTCACTCACTGAATGAAAACTTTCAGAAACTAATTACAGGGAAACCATCTTCATCACATTGCCATTACAAGGGGAGAGGGGACGGGCCTGCTGACTCCCTGGGCTCCTGCAGAGAGCAAGGCTCTGATACACTTAGCCACAGCCCTGCTTTAATTGTGCAGAAAATGTGATTTGTGCCCCAGCCTCACTTTCTAGGGAAAGTGGTGTTCACAGTCAGGGGTGTTCCAGTCGCGTGAATAGCTTTGCTATTCAGCCACCCAGGGACCCTTTCATGCATGTGTGCGTATGTAAGCTTGTATGCCAATTTTTTTGTGTCCGAGTGTGAGTCATTTCATATATTTTGTTTGTCGTTCCTCAGTACACAACATTTCACAATGTGATTACCCTTTACACATCAAAGAAACATTTTTAAAAAGAAATAAAAAAAAAATAGCTATGAATATACATCATAAGCAAAATAATAATTTTTAACAAATACTAATTTTCCTGCAAATAATAAGAGAAGGATAGGATAGCATAACTTTTAAGTGCTTCAAATATGCAGTTTATCGATTTTTCTTTATTTCAAAGAAACTGATCAGATAGCAGGAGATGCTAAAGAGCAAACATGGACATTAAATGTAAAGAAATCTGCTTACACATGAAGAGATTGAAAGGAGTGATATGAGCTTTGAAACATCTTGAGGGAGACAGAAAGAGAATTGTAAAGTGCAAGAAGGAGAGGGGGAGCACGAGGAAGAGACATATTGGCAGAGGATGAGAGAAACTGAGAGGCGGGGGCGGGTTGAGGAAGAGGACTGTAAGAGTGAAAAAGACTGATAGGGGAAAGGAAGAAATCCTTAACGTACACCCCTCACCTGGATATGGTGCTTGTGAGCTTCGCTAAAAAACTGCTGATGTGACACGAAGAGCGAGAGCTAGCTTTTCAGCGCAGAGAAAAGTGCTTACTGGCTCTTCTTGTAAAGGAGAAAGGCTTGAGGTACACGCCTCACATATCCTCTTTGTTTGGAGACTTTGCAGTGGCCAGCACTTTCTATCTCCCCCCCTATCTGTTCTCCATTTTTTTTCATTTTCTTATTCATTCTGTTTGTTCTTCTTCTCCTCAACACTTTCCTGGGACACAGTTGCAACGCCTGGCAGGCTACTTTTGGATCGATTTGTTCCAGAATAATCTCCGGCAGTATAGCTTTGGCTAAAGTTTACTGTTGCTCTTTGTATTAGCAGTGTTTCACTGCTGGAATGTGGCCATTGTTTGGAACTGGAAAATCTGTTTTTGTTTTTTCTTTCTTCACGAGGAGAGTGTTTCATCTCACACAAAAGGACCCTACTGCCATGTGTTTGATTTATTAAAGTTCTTTTGCAACAACACTGACATGTGACCTCTCCTAATTAAGGTTCAGAGAAACAGAATGTAACTTTGTAACATTGATTCATTTAGATTTTCAAGATAATTATATCTCTTCCTTTAAGACTAATATTAATTTGTCCAATATGATCTTTATTCAAAGTCATAGTAATTTGGGTACTTTGTAAGACATGGGAAATGTACACCTTTGCACTAACATTATGAATGACAACCTTTGCCCTTTCATCTATTTCATTCTGAAATAGATTTAATTTTGTGATCATTTAACTCCTGTGCTTACGGTGGCCCTGAATCAGAATCAGAATCAGAATCAGAAAGGGTTTTATTGCCAAATGTTGAGCAGGTTTACAACATCAGGAAATTGCTGCGGTGCTTCAGTGCAAACATACTGTCATAAAAATATAAAAATAAGAATAAGAATTAAAAGTGCTAAGTGGGTAGATATATACATGATATATACATGAGTGCAGGTGGTGATCAGTGCCAAACATGGAATGAGAGAGGCCAAATGGACTGCAACTTAAGAAAACACCAGCAATAAGAGAAATGCTGCAACAGCAAACAAAACACAACGGAAATAGGAAAAAACAGATTTCCAAAAGCACAAGGGAAGTGTTTCTGGGGAGACAATAACCCGACGGACCAGTTGCAGGAACCAAAATATGCTAAGAATTGCACTGGGAGACATTTAAAAGAAGTGGAGGATCTATCGGTTTTGTGAGGAAAGAAGAGATGACAGGTAAGTGTATTAGCCTAACTATTAGCCTAAAAATCAATCATCAGTATGAATCATGATAAAACACACCAACCATTTTTTCGGTTCTGGGAACTGGTCTGTCGGGTTATTGTCTCCCCAGAAAAACATCCCTTGTGTTCTTTCCTGTTTGTTTTCATTTTTCCTATTTGTTTCGAATGTGTTTTGTGTGCTTTTGCAGCATTTTTCTTATTGCTGGTGTTTTCTTAAGTTGCAGTCCGTTTGGCCTCTCAGGGCCACCGTATGTGCTGTGCTAAAGCTTGACACAATAAAACACTCACCAGAAAAAGAATTGCTGAGTAGAAGACATCACCAGGGTCATGGAAATTTTGTAAAAAATGACAGCGAGCAAGGTCATGAGGAACCAGTAATATACTTCCCATCATATACGTCATTAAAAAGTTAGGCTTTGGTTCACAAGACATGGAACTTAAACATATTCCATGTCTATAATAGATCCATTTTAGCATAACAGTGTTGATAGAAGAAATCAGTGTAAGGTACAGGAGGGATCTCTCCTGCTTTCTGGGTGCTGGGGAATTCCTGGCTCTACTTTGGTTACTATTATTTTGTATGGATGGACTGTATTTAGCAAGTAGTATCTACTGTGTTAGCATGCTAACACTTAATAGCACAAAACACCAGTACAGCTCTACCTGTACTGGTGCAACTTACAACCTTGTGTGCACACATTGCAGCACTAGAAGCTGCTACATGTTGTATGATCCAATAAAGGCTAATAATGATAAGAAGAAGAAGAAAAACAAAACAAAACATAAAATTCTAAAAATATTTAAATCAATTTAAATGAAACATGTAGTGTGTTTTGATTTCTGCCTGTGACAGTACTCCAGTAGTTTACATTTTCATAGATGCTGTGAGTCTTGTTATATCCAGTCATCCAAGAGGTTGGTTGTACTTCATGGAGCACTTGTCCGTTTTAATGGAACCTGGCAATGGTATTCCCTGGAAACAACATGGTAAACATTGTACTTTTATAGTAGCTCGATTAAAATATCTGTTTACACTTATAAATCTCATCTGATGTCTTGGAGCCACTTGAACATCCTCCAGGATATACTTCCTGTGCATCAGCTCTTTTCCAGGACTATGCCAGGAGCCAGGCTGTCACATTCTGCTACATCCCCTATCCAAATCCATGCTCTCCATTAACTAAACAGTCCTGTAAGGCTGATTCAACAAATTCTTGCATTAGCTAACTTAAACAAATATCTGAAAATGATCATTAGACTAATGCACATCAGTATTGATTGTTGATTGATTAGAGAGAATTTCATCCATCGATGCATAATATTTATGTGGTTTTTATTCGCATAAAAAGTCAGTTGCTTTAAATGTTATAATATATCCATCGTTTAAATCACAATTTCAGTACTGGACCTGGATTTGTTTCAAAGAAGAGAAACAGTTAATTATGAATTATTCTGGTGCGTTTCAACCAATTAGCCTTGTTTTATATTATAAAATCCCCTGTGCCTCTCAAAATAGAGAAGCTGCAACGTATGAACACCCTATAGATATCAGGGCCTCCTCTGATATCCACCAATTTACATCTAAATTACATCTAAAAACTTTTTTACAAGTTTAACTGTAAGCCACAAACTGAAAGGCCACCCAGATGATCATCGGAGTTAACCCTTTAAAGCGGGCATGCTCCGTTTTGCGTAACTATTTTTAAATCCCTGTAGAACCGGAAACACATAAGCTAGCGCAATAATTTTTTTATAGCACTTTTTTTGCAATTTATGTAGTTATTATGGACTTAATGCACACATATTATTAAAATTTGGGCTATAACGGTTGTTGTTGTATAACAACTTGAAATGCTCCCAAAAATGGCACTTGCGGACTTGGTTCTATGGTAGGTCTTAAAGGATTAATGGGATTCATTGCGGGCAGCACTGAATTTCATGTCAGTCCGTGCAGTAGTTCCTGAGATACTTCAGTGAGCATCAAAGTGTTTTAGTGACTTTTACACTTATAGTAATATCTGCTCACAAGCTTTACAATTATTGCAGTTACTGCAGATTAAATATGAAATAAAGAGCCAGAAAGTAATTTTAACATACGATGTTCTTGACAATGTGTTTGTAAGAGGTTGCAGTCCTTGTGCATATTTCATTGAGATCAGTCTGTTCAGTCTAGCGACTCGATGAATTCAAAAGGATTTGGTGAAGATCGAGCGCTGGTATTTGCAAAAGAGCAAAATAATAGCCACCACCTAGAAGAAAAGTACAAGGGATTTTTCCCATCTCAAGGCTTGTCTTTCCATTTCTAAACCCCTATGGTTTTGTAATCAGTCTTTCTAAACCATTTTAATCTCTTAATTCACTTGTATCACTCAAATGGCTAGCTCATTCTTTCCACCAGCGGCACTTTGTAGCTCTAATCCTCTAAACTGCAGGAGATTTTCTGACCGGCACCAACCCCAGCACACATTAAGAGACATAACCACAATATGTTCACAAGGAGAGGATAACAGCTCTCACTGGAGGGGACATTAAACTGGGCTTCTGGTCAGCAAATCTCCAGCAGGGATTCAGAGAGTATGTATAATCCCATTCTTGTTGAGACAACCAGCGATGTCTCAGTGGAGATAATTGGTGATATTTTGTCATTAGGAGTGATATACTGTGGTAGTGGGTACTAGACAGATATGTTCTTTTAGTTTTTGACCTTGGAAAAGTTTTAGTGCTAGTAAAAGGAGAAAAAAGCATTTTACAACAAGGATGGCTTAAACTTGACAAGCTTTCAGTTGCATTTACCTGTTACATAAAGAGTATGCATGTGCTGTGTTACTATGCTTAAAGTCAGTATATGAAGAGAACATGCAGTACTTAGTGGTTTTATCTATAGAAGCTATAGATAAAACCACATAACGATTTTTGGAAATATACCTACAGCCATGAAACCAGGTGAAAAGAAAGCACAGCACAGGACATGATACAAAATCGTTTGGTCCTTTGAAAGTCTTAAAATGAGGTAAATTAGGTAAAGAAGTCAAGTTTAACTTTATGTACGTCTTATGTAGAATATGTAGGTAATCTTAATTCCTGCATATTTACCGTAATGATGGAAGTATTGTTGTATTTTGCTTTTGAAATCCATGTAAAAGGACAGATCTTTTGTATTTGTTCCCAGACAAATATTTCTTATGTTTGTTTGAGCTAGTGAGCGATTGCCTTATCTACTCTTTTCTCACCAATGAGCAAATGACCGCTGATGTCTCACCTCTGTGGGACCTCCTCACTCTCTTCCAAATACCATCCTCCTTTTATCTAATGGAGGAGGAGAAAAAAAGAGAAAATGTTTCAATGCCTCTGTCTGACGGGCAAAATAAATTGCACTTACAAGATCCAAATTACATTGTTTAACCTCAAAATGATTGGCCCAGGCCCCTCTCCCAAGGCCTGATCAGTTGGGTGATGTATGGCTTTAGTTTACTTCAGCACTGCAAATCCAGCACTGCACAGTATTCTGCAAGCCTCCAGGGCAGAGCTGGAAGGGGATGAATGTGAACAGTGCGACGGAGCTAGATGACGTTTAATGTTTAATAAGCCCCTTTCCTTGCACTCCACTTTAATTTGGAAATATGAAGCTGCACGTGTTGAAAGAGGGGATTATTAGCTGGTGCTAATCTCTCTTTCTCTCTCCGCCCTTGTTTACCGCAGCTCTCCTCCCAAACCCTCATCCTCAATCCCAAACAGAATGAAAGAGGAAAGAAAATGACAGTGAGGGGGTTGAAGCGGGAGGGAGAGAGAGAGAAAACTGAAATTGGTCTTCTTGTTTGTTGTGCCTTGTTGTGTTGTGAGCATGTAATAAGGCTCAAAATGTCACTAGTTCAATCAGGCACCCCCAGGCAGCGTGGGATTGTGGGGATTTACGTTTGTGCATTGATGAGATGTACACATAATTTTGGAGGTTTAAAAGAGCTGAATCACTCCGGAGTTTGTTGGAAGGATCTCTTTATTTCTTTGTTGTTGAGATAAGAACAGATGAAAACCACTTATATAATATAACTGTCACATAATGAGCATCTTTTGTCAAAAATAGCAAGGGTGAACAATAAATAAAGTGAAGAGAAAACTGCTTTAATATTATGAGCGTTTGAAACAAGAGGCAGTATTCAACAGCTGTCAACTAACCCTCCAGCTTCAGGATGAAAAAAGATGTTTATTTCACCTCTGTGCTGTTCTTTTCTGTTTGTCCTTCTCCCCCAATAAAAAGGCCCATCCCTGTCTCTGGCCCGGTGGTGGTATCTTTTTGCATTGTAGGAGGTACCATCTGAAAGAGAGAAATATTAATGACAAACCCAGATCCCAGCATGTCTCGCTGTTCTAATCAGCCAGCTTTTGGTTCCACACCGCTCTGTGTTTCTGGGGAAAAGGGGAGGGGCGTGGTTGGTGTAGTGTGTATTGTGTAGTGTGTGGTGTGCGTGTGTGAGTGTGGAGAGAGAGTCTGGGGGTTGGTGGGCAGCATGTGTGCTAAAGCACGATTGATGCTTTGTGTAGCGACTGAATACAAATGAAGGATTTGTCAAACTGCAATATTTGGGTCCCAATAGATTACCATACGGCACCAGGGTAATTATGCACACAGTTGATTGAATGGAGTCAAAACAGGGGGAATGTGTAAACTTGTGGCTGCTGCCGCATTTGATTTCCATAGAAATGGAGTAGGTGACACAAGCTCAGACACATGCAAATACATAGACAAATGCATACGCGCAAACACAGGCGTGCGTAAATGAACGCTTACACACACAAACAGGTTGATGTGAGCATAACAACACAATGGCATGCAGAGGCACACGATAATTCAAAAGCAGACAACTTTTCAGCGAGAACATGCACACGGCACCCACAAAGAAACACTCAACTTTAAACATGGAGGGGGGACACAAATTAATGTTAGTACTGAAGAATTATAGCAGTCACATTCAGGGGACTACTTACACGTTTTATTGCAAAAACTTTCACTGGTTTAGTTGCACTATATAGATAAAGCTCATTGACTTTTCATCTGAATTTTACATCCTAATGCAGAACAAGGTCTTTTGGTAATAATCCTGGGCATAGAAATATCCAGAACTAGAAGCAGCCCCTCACACATGTAAGGATAGAACCTCAGAGGAGAAACTGGTGGGTGTACTGGAGGTCATAAGCTACTGTAGATAGGAGGGTGATTTATTCCGCCGACCCCCGGTTAGGGCTCAATTATTCCCTGTGGGAGAGCAATAGCCCATTCCGTCACTCTCTTTATTGTGTTCACACACATTTTGATTGTTTCCTTTTATCATTATTCCTGCAGAATTAAACACAGCATGAAATAAATGCTACTGGCAATTCTGTTATGTATTATTGTCACATTGCAGAACTAGTGAGTGTGTGCTGCAATCATCATAAAGACTTGTGTTGTATTTTAATTCTTTCATTATCCTTATCCCTCTACGTGTCTCTTTTGCCAAGATTGAGTTCATCACTATACAGCAATTTATAGTTTCATTTCGAGTGAATGTGTGTTCTGTGGAAATAAGAATGCAGAAGTTATAAAAGAAAATGGCAAAGAAAAAAATTCCTGCGGCTCATTTTAACTTATGTAAATTTCACTGACATTTGTTCCTTTTCAAATGTTTGTTCTTCCAAAAACCCCACCTCTACATCTTGGCCTTTTACAGCATATGCAATAATTTCAGGCTTCAGCGAAGTACAATGTAAGTATTGATCACTTGCAGGTGTGCAATCTGTCGACAGGTTCAGGTCATGTCACTTTTCCTTTATTTAAAGTTTGAGATATTTCAGAAATTGTTTAATGTGTTCCATTCTTATTCAAATGTCACATCATAGGTGATATTTTTCTTCCAGTATGGCATTCTCCTCTGCCCACTCTGATTCCTTCCTAACAGATTTCCAAATTATGTGCTTTGAAAATCTCAGTTATCAGCCTTGGCCATTTAAATGCCGGAAATTTGAAGTCTTCATCTTACACTTTGATTATTACAGTCTCAAGACATTCCAGTTTGACGGGGTGTGGAAGCATATACAAAGGTGGAGGCCACTGTCATTTTTTTTCTTCCTCATCTTTTCTGAATGTTTTTTCACTAGATTTGTATTTCGCTAGGGTCAGTCGTTGCTGGTAGCATTACAGTTGGAGCATAGGTAGTCCAGCTCCTCCAGGATGGCGCATCAATATGTGCCATTGTTAGGAGATTTTCTTCAGCCTTAAGAGCATGAAGATGATTCAAGCAGACAGGTAGTTACTCTAGGAGAGCTGAACAGGGCTGTAGAAGGTCCTTAACCTATCAACAGGACTGGTATCTGTTCATTTGTGCAAGGAGGAACAAGATGAGCACTGCCAGGGCCTTGCAAAATGACCTCGAACAGGCCACTGGTATGAATGTCTCTGATCAAACAATCAGAATCAGATATCATGAGGGTGGCCTGAGACCTGACGTCCTCTAGTGGGCTGTGTGTTGTTCACTACCCAGTACCATGGAGCCCTATTCTTATTTCCCATAGCATACCAGAGTCAGCAGGTCCACCAGAGTTGCCCTATGCTTTTCACGGATGAGAGTAGGTTTACCCTGACCACATGTGACAGATGTGAAAGGGTCTGAGGAAGCTGTGGAGAATGATGTGTAACATATTTCAGCATGACCAGTCTGATGGTGAGGCAGTGATACTCTGGGGAGGCATATCCATGGAGGAACCCACAGACAGGCTAGGACACAGCACCCTAACTGCCATTAGACATTGGGATAAAATTCTTGGACCCACTATCAGACCTGGTGCAGTGGGTCCTGGATTCCACCTGATGTACATGGAAAGCATTATGTTGTGGTTCGCCCGGTGCCCCCAGGTTGCACCCCAGATTGTCCACGAGTCAGTGATATGCTGGTAAAAATCTGGTAGGAGATCCCCCAGGGAGCCTCATTGGGAGCCTGCCCTGATGTTGTCAGCTGTGCATACAAGCACATGGGGGCCACACAAACTACTGAGCAACATTTTGAGTCGCTGCAATGAAATTTGGGTGAAATAGACTAGCCTGCAGCATCATTTTTTTCCACTTAGATTCTTAGGGTGCCTATGAATTCAGCTCTTTGTAGGTTGATAATTTTTATTTCCATCAGACAGTGTGGCATCCTTGTAGTTGTTGTGTGTCAAACTGAAATGATCCAGTAATTACTTTTTTTGTTTCTTACACATGTAACTTCTTACACACAGACTTCCTCATATGATTTCACAGAAAGCACCCCCTTCCACGCCATAAAAAACAAAAAACAGAATGAGGTAAAAGATATAAACTAGGGATTTTTAAAAAAAACCAAGCTAAATACTCCTTTTAGGAAACAAAACTGAGCCCAGGTGCACTGAAAAACTCCTCTATTCACCTCAGCATCTGCAGAGGTTGATGTTGTCAGACAGTGTCTCTGTCTTCCTGTGTCCTTGCTTTACAAAGGTTATCCTGTAGAATCAGATAGGATGGTAGCAGAAAAGAATCACTTCTGTGGTCGCTGCATCACCCACGCATGGTCTGTGCCACCTGTTCCCAGAGGAGTGTTTGTAACCGCTGTCTGTGTCTATACAACTACAGTGTGTCTGTGTGCATGCCTCTATATTTGTGTGAACTGGTAAATATAGGGTGTGAGAGAATGGAGCAGGTGGAGGCCCTTATTTGGGAAGTGTCTACACCAATCAGCAGACATCCCCTTCAACCTTGGGATTTGGGGTCCTGCCCAGGCCTCAGTCACATCACTAACAAAGTGAAAGAGACACAGGTGCTTTTATCGAGCCTTATTAACCTCCCACTGACCAACACACTTACGCCTACCAATGGTGCTGCAGGCATTGCTTTACATGTAGGTTTTGCTCTGAATTTTGCCTATTGGGCCACTAACAGACTGCCAATGATTGTTGCTGGAGCATCTATTGGCCAAAAGACAAAAAAGACAAAAACAATGCAAATATAAAAATACCTTTGCAATCAAACCTCTACCATGAACCATCTTCAACATACCCTAGGCATCTTTCCGTTCTCTCGATTTACTTACTCTAAAAATGGCAATCAGGATAAGAAGTCCAAAGAAGCTTGTTATTGGCTAAGTTAATTCAGGTTTTGCGCATTCACATAAAAATGGTGGGAGTGACAGTATCTGACCAATCACAAACATGGGTAAGTGTACTTGCAGCAGAGCGGCTGATTTTACAATGGAAGATAAACACATAACACAGTTGCTGAGTGTGACTGGGTGAGAGGAAAAGCACTGTACAGGGTTTAGGATCAGATATGAATCCTTATAGAACAATAAAAGTGTATTTAAATTGTTTGCAGCCGAGATTTAAGCTGCATGTATGTTGTATGTATATATATTAATAATAAATATATTAATAATGCTCATTAGGGAAACACACTTGGCCCTATCACTGTCTGTATTCCTGGATCTTCCAGGGATGGTGACGCTTGATGGGTCAGTGGGTGGTGATTTCATGCCTTGTGATCTCTAATCTACAACCTAACTTGCTCTGGAGCTGGTGATGTTAGCAGCATAAGTTACCATGGCAATGTACCCAGAAAGAAGTGATGACTATTATGATGTTGCAACTGTAAAAAACATGTGAGTAGATTTGGTGGTATAAATCAGAATACACAAGATAATCCAGAAACTGTGGTTGATGTTCTGTTTTACTCACTGTTAAGATCTCTCTCTCTCTCTCCCTCTTATTTTTACTTCTTAAGTTTAGGCATCGCATACACCCATATGAGAGTTTTACAAAAATCTGTTTACTTTAAAGTTTGAGTTTCCTTCCAGCTGTATTTTGGTCTCTTTGGTTTTGATCCCATTTGAGATGTTTATCATATGCTTGCAGATGAACATATGTCACCTCCACTGTGTGTCTTGTCAAAATAACTCACTTTGTTTAAAACCACCTAAAGGAAAATGTACCTGTGTAATGTTGAGCTGCGTCTTGGCTCACTGGTGGAGCACGGCATCAAAAAGTTATTGAATAAAGAAGTTCTGTCTTAGAAAGGGTAAAAGAAAGACAAGCCCTCTGTGTGGGATTTCAATTATGATCTTTTTTTCCCTCCACCTTTGTTGCTTTAATAGAGGTCCTCGATTAATTTCAGAAAGGCTTTTTCCAATTTTTCTCCATACTTCCTCATTTTCATTAAATGTCCCTGTTGGAGCTCCGCACACCGTGCATTGCATTAGCCGGTTAGCCAAGAGAGAGCAGATACATTTTGCCGGCATTTTATTACATCGTGTCTTTGAGATGCAATGTAAATCAGCAGGTCAGGGGGTCAGCAGAACACATTAATTCAATCCTGTGAATGAAACGATGGGAGAAGCCTTGCCTCCAAGGCTGTGTTACATTGCCCATCCTCATCACATGCAACAATATCTAACACTGAACCAGGACCTTTTCAAAAAAAATACATGAAATGAATTTCAAACATTATACCTCTGACATTCAGCAGTAGGACAGATATACAGAAAGCTAAAACAAAACATTTCTTGGTTAATTAACTTGGATATGTTTCTTTAAGCACACATATATGTATAATCAAAGCATAGGGTTGATAATTTTGGTCATGCTACAGATTTTCAAATGTGAGACCAAAAAAAACAAAAAACAAAAAACAAGCAAACAGAAAAAAACCCCCAAACTTTAAAAATTTGGTAAAAACTTATCGAGTCAAGTCAGGTCATTTTTATTTATGTTACAGTCACACTCTGGGAAAGATTGATTTGGCAACTGCGGCATGGCCAAATATACCTTTATTATAAAAGTGTGCAATAAACTTGAACCTCTAATAGACCCCTAATAAAAGACAGGGTCAGTCTGCTATCAGCTTGCAATTGAATGTGGTCAAGTTGGCAATTACAGGCATTACATCCGTATATCCAAACACAGATTGCACTAAAGTGGTGAAAATCTACTGCCATTTACAAACACAGAAATGGTCATAAAACAGACATTCATTCACTGCAGTCAACCTGAGTTGGATCCCAACTGGTTGCCACCATGAGACTCGTGTGATCAAAAGTGGTCATTCAGAGGCCGATGGTGTTGCAAGCTCAACCCCTGCTGGGCAACAAGTTGGCTGCAATTTGTACTTGCAACTGTACTTGCATGCAGCTTAAATTATTTAATTTAATTTAATCACTGCGTAGTCACAGATTTTTCCTAGTGGCAAGGAAGTTCTGGCCAATTTCTACTAGTGTGATGGAGCCGTCAAACAACAGAAGTTGACCCAAAGGCATATACAGACATATTCCCTGTCTCCAAAAAGACCACATACAACATACAAAACCCCACATAAACAAGCAGCATGATTAAGATGAAAATAAATAACTAATATAAAAATCCTGGGTTAAACATTTCGAATTTAATATGACAGTAGCACAGAAAGCCCAGATGCCCATAAGAGAACTTGTTGAAATGTTGATTTCAGTGACCACGAGGCAAAATATAGTTTGAGTTAGAACATCTGCAATATATTTTAGAGCTGATCCACAGAGGGACTTTAAAACGCGCAATAAACGCGCAATAAAACTCCCTTTTTCACAAGTCGCCAGTGGAATTGAGCTAAAATAGGACTGATGTGTCAACGTTTTTTGTATCACTTAAAAAGCAGCTCAATTTCGAACCAGCTGCAGTTGAGAAAGAGTAGAAAAACCTAATATACACAGTATATTACAGTAAGTTACAGTCCTGTGAGAGGCGTTAAAGGCCCAGATAATATTTTTTTAGTGACAAAACTACAACTACCAATTATCATCATGAGGTCGGCTTATGAAGCACTTTACAAAACTTGTCCTACAAAAGTGTTTTGCCAATCACAAAACATAATAAAATAAGAACAATACATCTTACATCTTCACCAATCATGCTTTTAAAAGCATAAGCGCTGCACAGCCGCAGAGCTGACTGAAGTAGAGCCTTTGTGATTTTCTTCAGCCATCAGTTAAGGGTCATTTACTTCTATCACAAACAAAAGTACATAATAATTGTGTAAATCAAAGTTTCAAAAGCAAGAAAATGCACTCTAGGTGTTGAACAATGCATAACATTCTCCCATAAATACCCACAGTCATGGAGAATGCTGTGGAATTTTCTACCATATCTAAACAAGAAAATGAAAATATATAGGTGATAAACATGCAAATGAGACTCTGGACTATGACTATAGATTTAGCCACAAATTTATTAAGGGAGTCACAGGAACAAAACTAGTGGCTCATACAGTCTTTAGATGAAAAGGCCTAAAAATTGCATGTCTTCTATATATATATCCTGCATAAATGCAATTGTACTACAAATATATGCGGCATATATTATTTATAAGGATTTATATGACAAATAATACATCAAATAACCGTGGAGCCGACCACAGCTCGCTTAGAAAGAATTCGGCAATCAAAAGGTAAGAACAGAAGTAAAAACTAAGGAATTCAGGAAGTAGATGTCTCATGTACATCTCAGGGAAGATTTTGTCCATGCTGATATTCTATTTTAGAAATGCCAGACTGAAGGAACAGGTCAGTGAATCAATGAAATATCTACACAAATCTGTGCTTTGAAGTCATCTCTATCCTCTTAATTCCTGTGCAGTTGGTGGTTTATAGCCAACATTACATGAGACACAAAGAGAAAAAGATACCACATATACATGTTAAATGGATAGAAATGGCATGTCTATGTGGATGTACAGGGTCACTGCATAACTATGACAATCAGGAAAGACCATTTGAAGTGTTTCTTTGAGTTGCATGATAAAGAAACAGGATAGAAGAAAAGAAAAAACACTTTGAATGCAGCTGAGTTGTGTCTGCACTCGTTAGCTGTATCAGTGCATTATGCGCAGGATGCAAGCGACTCTGTCATTGCGTATTGTTCAGAGAGCATAGATAGGTGTGTCGGCCATGCAGCCTAATCACCTTTTGCTACAGTGAGTCCAGGGTCCAGAGCCCACTCAGCAGACACCCCCCTTTGGGCCGCCTCCACCAGTGGCAGCTTTCCTCTGAGTGCACGCTTTAATTAATAATCAAGCTAATTGGATTGAGATCCCCCATTGTGCAGAGGATGTGTGTGGCATGTGTGCACACACTATGTATAACATGAGCACATTTGGCTGCATTAAACAGCATATGTAAGTTTGTTTTGCGACTCTCAGTGTGTGCGCATGTGAGCTCAGAGTTAGCAACCCTTTAGATTCTGCCCTCCTTATGCAAGCTAAAGATGATAGTAAAACTTGATGGTGCTCAAGAGGCAGCTCTGATTTTATAGAAATGTCTTCCTGGTAGGTTATAAAACGTGTACCTTTCGCTACCCTCCACACTCCGAAGGTACAATGAAGTGATAAACTAGCACATTTATAGCATTTACTGTATTTCATAAACACCTTAGGAAAAACAAAACACCTAGAAAGTTGATTTCATATTACGGTTTAGAGGTTACAAAGAAATTAACAAAGTTCTTCAGAACCACTTGGTGGAGCTGTGTGTTTCATTGCGTCTGTGCGATTATTTTTGTAACCCCCCCCCCCCTCCACTATGGTACAAAATCAAAGCTGTGTTAAGCATCCATCTTACTTTTGTTTTATGAGAATATAGTATGTGTATTTAGTTAATTTATTCCTTTATTCTCCGAAAGCACCACTGAGAATTTAAACTCAGTGACTCTTCTCTCTGCACTTCCTGTCCTCTAACCTCCTGTCCAGCCCCTCACCCCCACCCACCTACTCGCTCACCACCACCACCACTCCTCGTCTCCACGTTGCACCTCATCTCCCCTTCCTCTCTCATTCTTGGAGTGGACGTTTGGAAGGGAAGGCGGTGGGTGCTGCAGGCCAGTTCTCTATATTAGATGTCAGGCCTCAGATAGAGACTCGGGCCTGTGGGTAAACACTTTGACAGCTTCTACAGAGGATATTTTGTCTGTGAAATAGAGTCTGCATTACTCCAGGTGAAAAGAGACAGGAAAAGAGATAGAGAGGCAGACGAGCAAGGAGTCTCACTCTTTTACAATAGCTCTTTTTCTCCAGCGTGAGGGACTGCGTTTGTTTTAAATTGGAGTATGTAAAATGCAACTGCAAGCTAATCGATGTAGTTTTCAAACATTTTTACCATTAATTGTTTTGACAGCACCGTGTTTTGTTTCACTTATTGTCCAGCTTACTGTTAGATTACCAGGAGCAGAATTGAGTAGTGCTGAAAAAAATCTTCTTTTTAGCAGCTAGATAATAACAATCTTTGTATGTGTCGGCAAATATAAGTTCAACAACTTTGCATGAGATTTTTATGTTTTATTTTTATTCACACAATAATGTGAATTAATAGTAGCAAATATACCCGGCATCACTTAATAACTGGAAACTAAAATGTAGCGACTTTATGCAAGATCCTGTCTTTACGACCGTATTAAAAATCATGAGCATGTCCATGTGTGCATATGTGTGTGACACAAGTGGGAGGGCATACAGGAACATTTCTTGGATGCACCAGCTTCTGCATGGTAAATTAAATCTGAATGCAAATGAAGCAATATTTCTTGACAGTCGATGATAAAACCCCTATTATATTTAATGGTATGCTTTGTGAATGTACATCCATGGAGAGTGGCCTGCAACTCGGGCAAACCCTGTCTACGGTGGCTTTGATCTCAGTGTAGGTATGTGCACGTGTGCATGTTATCGTGTTGATGAAATTGGAAGTACTTGCTGCTTTAATAGTTTCCTGCTAAAGAAACATTTTAAATTATTTATTTATTTTGCTTTTATTTTATAAAATATTTTTTTTCCGGCTTACCAAAAGGTTTTAAGGATTACATGAAAGTCTCACAATACAGTTCTGAATAGCTCAGCTGAACTTGTGGCCTTCACAAACTTTTATTTTTCAGGTTTTTATGATTCTCTGTGAGATCTCCTGGAGTGCAATCGTTCATATATGTCATGCTTCAGCAACAGGGCATTAAAATAGTTCTTTGAATTCATTTATTGAGCGAGATGTCCTATACTTACTTACGCCTATACGTTTAAGGCGATTTTTAATTTGCCTTTCCAAAAAGAACGCCGAGCTTTCTAAAATGCCGGCTGGTTTTCCTAATGAGGAAGTGAGTATTCAGTGACCTGTCCATTCACAGCTGATTGATCTAGCACTTTGTGGAGATGCAAAAAATTGAAAAAAACCCCCAGATGCATCAGTCATGATACAAATATGCTAATTACAGAGCCACATGGCTGCACACAAGCACCAAGTCCATTTCTTAAAAATTGTTCACTTCGTTGTAAAGTAACACTAGCTGCAGTTTGCAGTGCTTTCCGAAAGATTCATGTTCCACCACTATCAGAAACCATACAGTATGTAGCCTCCCTGGTTTGGCTATTTGACTTGGCTATTTACTGTTATATGTAAGCCAACAGGGGGAGTGTATGCGAATATTTATTAATAATTTACCAGTCCAAAAATAATGACATGGAATTAATGAGTATACACTTGGTTTTCAGTTTTACTGCATGCTCATTTCCCGGGATGATTTTCCTCTGTTTCTTTGGATTTGCCTCTCTTCCAGTCACGTTTATTACCTTTTGACCTCTTCAACTAAAATTATAAAAGTATACAAGAAAAAGACTTTTTAAAACACTATTAGACTACTAAGGCTAGTATTTAAAAAGTTGCTGATCTACTGGCATTATCCCAATCATCCCCAGGGTATGGAGAGAATGGTCAGAAACAGAGAAAACATGCAGAGAGCGGCAGATCTCTGGGTGAAAATGTCTTGTAGATGTCAAAGGTCAAAGGAGAATGGCCGAACTGCTTCAAGCTAATAGGAAGGCAACAGTAACACAAATAATCACTCAATGAAACCAAATACGCAGAACAGCAGTCAAACAGTCAAACAGCCAAACCTCGAAGCAAATGGGCTACTTCTTCCAAATATGAATAGGGAACTGAGTCTAAAATCTGCATTGGTTCATGATAGCTTGATAACAGAAGATTGCAAAAATGTTGCTTAGTCTTAGTAATCCCGATTGCTGCTGCAAAATTTGGATATTAGGGTCAAAATGAAAAATGAAAGTATTGTTCCATCATGCCTTGCATCAAAGGTTCAGGCTGTTGGTGGTGCACTGGTGTGGGGGATATTTTCTTAGTACACTTTGAGCCCCTTAGCAGCAGTTGAACATAATTTAAGCACTACAACCTGACCACAGCTGACCAAGCCGATTCCTTTATAAGCACAATGTACCCATCTTCTGATGGCTGCAGGATAATGCATGATGTCATAAAGCTCAAATCACATCAAAGTGGTTTCTTGTAGATGACAATGAGTTCACTCGAATAGCCTCCACAGTCAGTCATGCAATGATATCAGTTGCAGTACTGGTTGGAGTCGTTATTCATTTTAATGCACAAAGAATGATGCATTCAGTGGGAATGGGAATTGATCCCCAGCGACGGAAAAAAAAAACCTAAAACTATAATGACGAAAATAATTATATAGTCTCATTAAGTAAATTACTAAATTATATAATTTAATTACTGTGGGAAGCTCATAGAGAAGAAAAAGCCTTAAAGACTCCTCTGGTTTCTTACACCCCACAGATACAATAATGCAGTTTTATTAACATTAACATGCACAAAAAACAGTGTGTTAACAGTGGCCAGAGGTGAGTAATCACCACGGTGGCCTCAGTCATGGTGACCTGCTGTTAACTGATCTCAGCAGTGCTCTTAGTCATGAAAAAACTAGAAGTCACATTATAATTTAACAACAATAATGGAGCAACACCACATAACTGCAATAACAACTTGAACTTGAACACGCACAAAGACTTGAACAGGCCCCTCCCCCCAAGTCGCAACATTATTATAAACATTGTTCACAATCTTAGATTACAATGCTAGCATGCTAACAATATTTATACATAGATATGCATAGATGAGGCAGGTTTGCAAGTAAAATAATAAATAATAAATAAACCTGATGATGGTGATAGATAAAGTTATGGGATTTTTCTGCATGATTGAACACGACTGTCTGAAGCACATTTAATATTAATCTATCCAATAGTTGCTGAAACATTTCACTCAAAACCACAAATAATGACCTGCTGTGGTGGCCACTGTTGCCGCACTGATGGATATAGCTGTGCAAATGCAGCTTTTTCTTAATGTCATTTCATGACAACAGATAAAAATGGAAGAAGTGTGATGTTTGCACTGATGCAGACGGTAAAAGGAGTGAGTAATTCAAAAGGCAGATCAAACAGAGAGGTTTAGCAAAAATATTATCAAATATGAAGAACAATACTTAATCAAAATCACTTCAATCACTTCAATGCCCTGCACTGCTAGCTATTATAATTCATAATGAATACATATTGTTATTTTAGTCTCTTGCTTCTTGAAAATATACTGCAAAAATATCTTAGTCATTTACTTAATGAGCTGCAGTGTAAAATCTAAACAGTGTTTGCCAGTCTTTAGACTGGACAGCATTATAAGCTGACTTAGTACCTGAATGGTTTATAAAGCTGTATGTTTTACTGCTTCCATAGAAGTGTCTTTGTCCTGTGGTGATGCTCAGGGGTTGGCTCCAGCCAGGTGGAATAAGAGCAAACAAGCTGTCAGAAGTAATCCCATCTCCCAGACTCTGGACATGCGAATGCACCAACATATCTATCCATCAGCACCCAGAGCCAGTGGTCACTCCCAGACGACATCACAGACAGCTCCAGAGAAAGATAATCAGTCCATTTTCATAATTTGTCTTATTTGAATGTACCCTATATGGACCATCAGAATTGTTGTTATATAAAGCTGAAAAGACTATTGCTTAAGAAAAGTTGAGTCTTTGAATTAAAGTTTTTCTTGTTAGGCATACACTGCAATGCGAGAAACACTGTCCTTGGCCTTATTTAAGTTACTTATCGTTTCAATGCAATTGTTTTAGGTTCTTTATGCAATTTTGTTTACCTCCAAACAAGTAAAAAGTATGAGAGAAGACTGCAGGGACCCGAAAAATGAGCTCGAGTGGAATAAATATGCTTCCCTGCTAAACCCATGAGGAAATGTCCCTCCTTCAAAACCTGTTTACCAGCAAAAACATGAGCACTCTTTCTAGTTTTAATCCTCTCCTTTTGAATGACAGGATTATTTTTTGTGGCGAGAAAACATTTGAGATAAGTATCACTATCTCTTCTTCCATCACTCCAACTGCAGGTTATTGAATATCCCAGTGGAGGGGAAAAACTAATTACGAAACGTGTCTGGCTAAGAGAGTTATCTGCAAGATAGCCCGCAGTGCAGCCATGTTTTAGCCCTTTTGTTTTTTTGTTGTGCAAACTAATTAGTTTTTTTTCTCCTTTTTTAATGGAGAAATGCTCAGCTGCTCCCCAAACTAGTAATGACCTTCCATCGGAATTATGACACCAGCAGATGTAAAGCTTTTGATTAAGCCCATTTACATGGAGTCTGCACTAGTTGAGAGGTTCAGCTCTGATGCTCAGGATTATAAGTCCCATTCTGTTTTGCCGTAGGTGGACTGCTTTTCCAAATTGCTTTCACTGTGAACACTAAAACTCTCCCTAAACTTTGATGAAGCCTTGAGATGATAGATTTACTTAAGTTTATGTTTCCGACAGAACAATTTTCATATAAAACTCTGAATCTATCACTTGCACATTTAAGTTTCTCAGACAGTTATTAATATGAACTACTTCAAACATAAGCTCTTTATTTAAAAACTGAAATTGACTTGGCAGAAGAAGTGTGGATGTACTTTATTAGCTCCGTATTTTGGTCCTTAAGTTTGGGATAAAACAACACAATTAGCCGCTCTAGTGGATGACTGCACAAATCCATAAATGTTATGAGTAATACACTAAACTCTGTATCAGTGCGAGTCAAAAAGTCCTGTTGACCCTTTTCACAACAAATTTTCCAATGAATGCTCACTGTCCTCATAAACTATGTCCATGTAAAATGTAAATCCGTCACGAGAGAATCAGCGAAAACCATCTGAGGATGATAAATAAAACCTGTCGTCAAATAGCAACAAAATGCAAACGATTGAAACATCTGGCCGTTTTCTATGTTGTAATTTAAATTAGATGCGATTTTGTTAAGTCAAACATGAAACAAAACCTCAATATCTTTTGCAAAGAGTGTTTATTTTGCTTACTTTACAAAGACAAAAGATATCTATATATCTCTAATCAGTGCTAAATAAGAAGCAGCCAATCAAGCCACTAGAGAAAGTCACTTTTGTGTGTTTTCTGGGTACGAACAGTCGTCTCAAGTTGTGAGGTGATATTGCAAGGTAAATGCCCCACAATAGCAAATTATAAAGAAAATTCAGCAAGCTATCCAAAACAGGTTCGCTCTATTGATTCATGTCTAGGTTTAAGAAGTAAAAGGTTTGCAACACAAGGCTGGAGGAAGGTATGAGTTATTGTGGCACGTATTATGTGGCACAATGTACAATGTATGTAGTTCAAACCACCCATGAAATTCATTTCTTTGAATTAGTTTTACACCCAAAACTGTTGCATTTTCATTTACTTTTTTTTAAATTCTTTCGTTTGGTTTAGGCAGCAAAATTATAGTCTTGGGTTGATGCATCCTATAAAAGAAAACAAAAGTACAGTTTCACTTATCATACATCTTACATTTCATGTCCATGGTATGCACACTTACAAAACATTTTCTACACGTTTAAGCGTTTATTATTAAATTTTTTTACAGTTTTTTTTGTCATTTTGATCTTGTTCATATTTATGAACAGACATCTATAATCACACATCTGTTCTCATTTTCTCAGCTAGAAAACAAATTATTCCACAGAGTCTGAGAGCAATTAGGTGTCAGTTAGACAAAAAAGGGAAAACCAATTAATCACTCTCCATTGAATTGTAGACTCTTCGGTAATTGTGCCTTCTTGTCAATTTCATCTACTTAGGCTCAAGAGTATGTGGACAATAGAATTTTAATATAAGGATTGTTTTTTTAAATACTTGGAGTAAAAATGATGGCCTTAAGTCTTTAGTCACAGAAGAATACGATCTGTCGGTTTGAGATCAGGTGACTGATTTGACTATGGAAGAATAACCCATTTCTTTGCCTTGAAGGGTCATTATCCATTGGTTCTGCCTGATCAGTTTTTTCACATCATTTGTGTGAGGAGAGATTATAGCTCTGTAAACGTCAGAGTTCTTCCTACTACTTCCAGTAGCCGTCACATCATCAAAAAACATTACTGGCCCGTTCCTCTGGCAGCCATACATGCCCGTAACATATACTCCATCGTGTTTAATAGATGGCAGGTATGTTTTGGATCATGAGCTGTTCCTTTCCTAGCTGTTCAGTATCTTTCAGATATTTTCTGAGTCTAATCTCGGCTTCTTGTTTTCTAATGTAACCAGTGGTTTCCACCTTGTAAACTTGCTGTCTTGTATTTATGCTAATGAGCAGAATTTCAATACAACGGTTTCCTAACAGAAGCGGTTATTTGGGATTTTTTTCTTAATCATGGAAATAATTTTGTCTTCATCAACTTTAGTTGTCTTCTTAGTGGTGGTTCAGGCCTTTGGTGCTGAGCTGGCCTTTTTTCTAATAATGTAGACTGTAGAGTTTGCCAGTCCTTAAGTTTTTGCAATCTCTCTAATAGGTTTATTTTTTTTTAGCTTAATGATGGTCTCTTTGACTTGCATCAATATCTCTTTGACAGTTCCAGTAAAAAAATACTAAATACAAGTTAAACACTTGGAATCAACTCGAGATCTTTTATGCGTTTAATTTGTCATTAAATAAGGGAACGGGCTGCAACTGGCCATGAAGCTGCTTGTCAGCCAGTTGTCCAATTACATTGTCTAAATATTAATGAACCTTACTTTAACTGGAGATATGGTTCTAAAAAAATCTTCTGACATAGTAAAATCTAATAATTTCAGTCAGCTACAGCCATTTGTTAAAGCTTAAACTGTTGGCTGCATATTGTGGCACCATTCGTTTCTCCTTCTGTGGGCATGGTTTACAGGGTTTCACATATTTCACTCCAAATTTCTGGAGAAAAGGCAAATAAAGAAAAAAAACCCAGACGCAACGGGTAATGTCAATGAAAAAGCAGGAGGTATAAAAAGAGGGTTCCCTTTATGTGTGCCACTGGACCTAACCCTGAGGGCTTATCTCCTGTGCAGTGTTGCCGATCTGTTAATGTCTGGCATCATAACTCTCTCTGCAGAGGCTGTTTGCTTTGGCTTCTGTCACAGGTTCATCATTACGCTGATAGCTAAACACTCTGCAAGGAAACAAAGTAGCCTCCCACTGGTGTAGATCATTCCCCTGACACCAGGAAAAACACCGAATGTACATCCACAGCATAAATACAATCCACTGAGAGAACAGGGGACTGTGGCACTAATAAAGTGCCTTAAACAAATACTGATGTTTTTTCTGGCTGATTTTAAATGAATCCATATCTGGTTTCATTTGACATTAATACATTTTACCTTCTTTTGGCAGATACAGTAATTACAGTTATTGACTGACTGTGCTGTTGGATTTCCTGCTCACTTTCTGCACAGATCAATATTTTATGTATTTACTTGGAATCAACTCCAGATCCTTTATCTGCTTAATTTGTCATGGAATAACAGGAGAACAGGTCTCATCTGGCCTGGAAAACCACTGTTCAGTCAAGTGTCTGATTACTTTAAAAAACAAAACCCTCTGTATAAGAATGCGATTCCAAAACAGTTAATGATATATTTTGTTAAAGCCCCGAATTAAAGCTGAAAGTCAACACTTCAGTTACACTGCGACAGTTTCATTTCAACCCTGCTGTAGAAAAAAGTAGAAAAATGTTGTCATTGTCCAAATATCTGTGGACTTAACTATGCTGTATGTCACAACAGAGTATGCTCTTTTCATGACTTGTGGTTTTATCTGTGAATAATAAACTAAGGGAATGTCTTCATATATATTAATGGCTACAGATGGGAGTGGGAATCCAGCTTGTGCACATGTGGACAATTTCACAGTGACTGTGATGTATAGGACCATCAGGACTTTATAAATCTGAAGAAAAGAATGCCTGAATTTGTGTGTGTGTGTGTGTGTGTTTATTCATCTAGTCCACTAGACATCTTTGTTGTAGAGGTTAAAGCTTGCCAGAATTATATTCCAGCACCTTTGATTAATAAGTGAATAAATCTAATTGTCAGGTTATACATAATATTTCCAGGAAAGTTCTTTTTCTTTTTTTTACATGCTTCAGCCTGCTGTTCTTTCCACCTGATGGCAGGGAGAAACATACTCAATAAATAAGAAAGTAATCACAAAGTGATGTCACCCAACAGTGCACACATCCTTTTTGCATCTTCATCCCTGTTATGCAGATGTCACTAAATTTATGGTTGCTGTATTCATCTCGAGCATTGAACAAGAGAAAGAAGGTGTGATAAAATGCTGTTTTCGTTTTCCGAGGTAGAAGGTAATTTCAAAGTCAACTCAAGAACCAGGAAAGACAAAGGGTGTTTTGTGCAAATTGGCTAGTCCATACAGTTAGCTGGCATGGAAACGTCAGTATAATGTGTATGCCAGATTTTAGTGTGCCTCACCTTTCAAATCCCACCTTAACCCCTGGTGTTGTATCAGGTAAGCTCACACCCTATTTTACAGTCATGAGAATCAAATGTTTTGAGATGTCAGTGGTCAGGAAAGTACCTGGGAAATGAAGTAGACATTACCGCCACATCTTAATGTAAACAGCTTATAGGGGTTAAAATTTTTACAATGTAGGGACTTATCTATAGCTTAGTAGAAGTCATGAGAGAGGTCCTGCCCTTTCCTTGCTATACCACATCAAAAATCAGGGCACATGCATGGCACATTATGTATAGGTTTCCATTCCTTTTCTTGTTCTGGTGTGCGCTGGGGACAAGCTGTACAGGAGTTTGTTCGCTGTGCACTTTCGGATGAGGCTTGTCAGTTGCTATCACATTTGGCTTAAGAGGTACTGCTATTAGTGCCCTGTTCTCAGCAGGGTCAGTGCCTTTACAATGGTTTCCCTCTGCACTTATAAAGATTGCTATGTTTGTCTGGTCTCTTGTGGGAGTATAGAGAGACCTGCACCCTTTCAGAGGAGAAGACCCTGTATGAAATGGATGCAACAAAATGCAATTAAACATGTGTTGTACCATTTGGAGGTCTGAGACAGACTTCAAACCAGGATGATAGTATGGCAGACATGCACTACTATAGCTGTTCTCAGTATCACTATAGGCCTGTACAGTGTTCAGATGTCCACATTTTCAGAAGCTGGAGCACCTCTGTAGAGAGCTGTATTTCAGTTTGGTAGGTAAGTAAAAGGAGACAAGACAAGACACATCTGTACAGATCTGGTCAGTAAATCATTGGTTGGAGATCACAGAGACTATTAATGTGGTCAATGAAGCTTCCTGAAGTGAAAGGCAACAAAGAATTCCTGTCACATTTCTTATCCTGGCACCTGTCATCATTTACTGTTTTTGCAGAAGAAGAGCAGTTTCATTCCACAAACCAATGAAGAAAATTGTATTGAATAACCCCCGTTGGTCAATTTTTTTTTTTTTTTTTTTTTGAGGAACTTCAGGCGGTGTGATAAATTAGGTGGCTCTGTAAATCAATAGTGCCTCCTTTCTTCATAGCTTGAGATTGGATTTGTCATATTTGGGGCTAAAGTCCATTAAGTTCATCACACTGACTGGCTGTATGTTGAAGGTAGCAACATGTGTGCAGGTTTTTGCTGAGGTCGGTATGGTGTTTACATTTTATCCTTATTCAGATTTAGCTCTTCACATCAAGTTCTTGCAGAATACTTATTCTGATTTATTCTTTTTGATGAATATAATTCTAATAAGGCCTCACATTATTTCATACACCATTCTTTTGGGTTTTAGTTTTAAATTTTGCTTTTGCCTGAACAATTTCATTGCTGAATATTAGCAGATGTTAATTGGGTTCAGTGACCCAGTAGCCAACAATTATGAAACAGCTAAAGCAAATAAACATAAATGTTCACAAAAGGAAAATTTTTTATATTGTTCTTTCATAATTACAATAATTATAACAATCATAATGCATTCATGATTCTGTGGTACTGCTATGTCTCAGTACTTTAAAATGCTGTCTGCATTTTAGTGTTTGCTAAATTTATTGCCCGCACTTACCTGTGGCAACGATTAAAAAAAGTTTCATTTAATTTCCTTTAAAAAAAGTGTTTTCCTATTACAACAACTTGTACCATCTGAACAACAGTGTATCGCTCTGCTTCTTATCGCTGTATGTTGAAGCTGCAGCATATTTCTGTAATGTTTTAATCTGTGCTCTCATAAAAAATTCATGAACTTAGTTTAATGGTGAAAAATCGAACTGGAAACAGCACAGCAGCGATGCACTATTAAGAATACGATTATTATTGGTGTTAAATCTTAATATAAAGCCATGTCACTTGATGATGCATCTGCACACAAATACTGCACTTAATTGCATAATGTGTACAGTAATGATCTGCGTCAGCGTTTTGGCAAATCAGCCACTGATCACCATCACGGTGTCCTGCTACGCACACAAACGAAAGAAAATGACATGCTGTCATTTGCTTTTACATAGGCTCCATTCTAACAGTCCAACTTCTGGCATGCTAATGGCTGGGAGTCTTAATTAAAATGTCAAGGTGGCGTGATGTCCCATTAAGGCTCCCCTCCCTTCTCTATTCCTTTTCTGCTTCTGATCCTCTCCAGGGACCTATTAAGTCCAGGCCAAAATGATTGAAGTTCAAAGAGGTGAGCCCGAAGGTTGGATGCTCATCGCTTCCCGCTTTGCCGCCGTCCCAGCATCCTCCATCCCTGACCTTTAGCAAGACAGCCGTCCCCACTAATGTGCTCGCATATCTAATGAGAGAGGGCTTTAGACTCAGACCTCCCTGTCAGCCATCTAGACGATAATGCCACCAACCGTTACCGTAACTGGTTTCTCTCTGTGTCCCCAGCTGTCTTTCTCTTTCCTTTACCTGTTTTGTCTCTCCTTGTCTTCTCCCTCCCAAGGAAAGGTTATTGGAAAGGACAGGCCAGTGCCCACTTTTCATAACAGCCTCCTATGGCAGTCCAAGGAGTGGCAAGGCCATTATTATAAGCCTCTCTTATATACAAATACAATCGTTACACAGAGTCAGTCATGGTTATGTTGATAAAATGATCAAACACATGAAAATAGATATAGTCATAACTTACTGGTGAAAATGGACCAGGAGTTCAAAGCTGCTGGTGTATAACTGTGCAACATGAACATGTTCTTCAACTTGATATTTGTTACTGAGTGGCCCCTACCTCGCTTAAACCTGTGATCTTTTCTATTAAAAATATAGGTGTAAGAATTTGAAATTGTCGACACAAACATCTTTAAAGTGTGTCTTTTTAAGTGAGTGCTGATTACATCCCGTATGGTCCCCCTGGCACTTTCCCACCACAATGACAGCATACTAAAAGCATGCACATCTTTGGGACCCAGGCCTAACCTTCCCTCTTGACCTCCCCAGAGACAATTATCTCTACCCAGCAGCCCCCCTCTCCACCCACTTGCTAATGGCTGTGGGTAGGATGGGGTCAAGGTAATCACTGGGCCATGCATATTTGTACCCACTCACTTCATCAGTGTGAAATTACCAACAGGGAAATCAATGAGCAGTGCCCTAATGAAGGATCTACACTTGTGCCCAATGGACCTGTTAGTTTTTATCTTTTCTCCTAATATGGTATCAATGATGTCCCCAGATACTGTGGCTCATGTATCATACAGTATGTGGCACTGGTATATGATAGCACATAGTCATGTAGTGATGGGAGCAGGCGTGCTATTTTCAAACTGTGACAAAAGGTTTAAAAAAAAATTCTTTTAACCACACTCAAGGTTTAGTTCACAACACATCAAGCAGCAGGCTTGCTTTCATTAGCAATCAAGCTAAACAGGTTTCTGCAAGCCAAGAGGGCTACATTACAGTCACGCTTTAAATTAGGATGTGTTGTGTCAACAAAAGCAAGACAACTTTGACAGTGTTGCCAGAGAACACTATTAGTGTTTTATGGTGGCGAGAGTTTCGCTTGTTTAAATGATCTCTGCTGAAGTAACCTAATAAACAATGATACTTTGCCACTGAGCAGAAGCTCTTGTAAATTCAAACAGGTTTTGCGATGTTATGCATGATAAACATCTCACAAACCGCGCAAACAAAGACAGAACCAAAATATAGATGCAAGGATCCCAGGGTTGGCTCTGAGACACAGGCGTGATTTATATTTCTGTTGGTTTTACATCTTGTACGTTTGAACTGATGGTTTTTGGCAGACTGTGCTGCCCGCTGATGACTCACACATGCCGTATAAGACGCATGAATGCAACAAAGTGCACGCTCACAGCACGCAAACATACACACACAGCTGGACGGAGACACACACTCGTGTGAAGTGTCGCTCAGGTGCGCGGTATAGACACATTGTGATACATATGCAAAAAACACACAACCGCTCGGTCCCTCGCTCTGCCGCGCTCCAGCAACCCTATCTTATTAAAGCCTGTCAGCATAGCTAGCACTATCATAAGCATTTTATTATTGACTCGGAAAATATGATAATTTGGAAATCATAGGCCGCCTCCTAAAGACTCCACCGTCACTTTCAATTTTAGCTGCTCTCCCTTCTTTTAATGGGAATGATGAGATAGCAGGAACTTCACAAGCTTCATGAGTTACACATTCTCTACTTTCTCCCCTCATATATTAAATTATTTATTTATCTATTTATGTTTTTTTAATTAGTACATTATAATTGAGGTCTGTCACCTATTGCACCTTCAAAGAAAACTAAAACAAATTTAATTAAAAGTGGTATCTCCTTTCACAAGTGAAATTGAATTATGTTTGAAGTAGAAGAGATTGCAAGTTGACAATATGCTTTCTTTATTAAATCAGGTTCTTTACCTTTTAGTTTACCTTTTACAGCTACCTGAAAATAATCCCAATGTGAATTCATTTTGACTCCAGTGCAGTGCCACTACTTTTTGTCCATTTTCTTTTTTTCGTGATACGATTTTGTATGTTAAATAAGTAAATAGAATATTTGCCGGCAGTTGAAATGAAATTGAAACTGAATGCACCGTATATTTCATTTTGTAAATTAAAACAGGGCGTCTGAAGGAGATGTTACTTTACAGATAGAAAATAAACCAACCTAGATACCAAACTCCTCCATCCACAATTTCTCCCCCTACTTCTTTTATCAGCTCTTGTCCTCCTACCTCTCACAGGTTCCTCAGCATTCTGGGATTACCTCCCTATCTATTCTTTGCATTCCCAGAGGCTTGCCGTGTGATCCATAATTCAACACGTCCCCTATTTCTCACCAAACTTGAATTTGAACTGTCCCATAATCACCATCTGGCACTTGCAGGTTTAATCTGAGTAAACACTGTTGCTTCAATATTTTATTGACCCTCCATCTTGATAAGGCATAACTGGCATTTCTAATCTGACGTAAAAAAAAAAAAAAATCTCCAAACAGGTCCACAATTCATCTGAGTGCCCCACTACACTGGTGGTCAATCCAAGAACCTAGAGAGGGAACGGGGAAGGAGAAGTGGACCAATACACAGTAGAGTAATCCGTCTTTCTGAAAACATGTTTGTGTTAACACTTCTCCCCACAGAATGTGCAACAGGAAGTTAGCCCTGAGCTGTAGTCTAAGACAGAAGGCTCTCTGTTTGTGTATATACAGTAATTCTTGCTCTTTGAAGATGTTTGGCAGGAGAAGCTACTCCAACAACAGTGCTGGAGGGGAAGAGCCATTTTAAGTCTGATATAGAATAAATGGCACCCTTTTTTTTTTAATCGTACAAATCTGGTAAAAGCGTACTGCAATGGTTCAATCTCTGATCCTTTATTATGCTGATAATTTCAAGCTTGAACAATGTGCCTTTCGCGGATGCAGCATTTGCATTGTGTTGCCCGTGCTCGCACTGTTTCATCTAGACTGAAAAAGACATCTTAATAGAAAACAGAACCATAAAAATGTATTTCTTAAATAAACGCTTTTGCTGGATTGTAGCCGCCTTTGCTTCTATTTTCCATTATGTGGGCCAGGGGACAAAGATATTACAAATAGCACCTTAAATGCTGCCACGCTCGCTCAGCCAGTGATGCGATTTTGAAGGTGGCTCTCTAGAATTTCACCCCCTTCTCCCCATTTTGCCTTTGATCTCGCCTGTTATTGTCATCTCACAATCCCAGTTTTGAGGGGGTGGCTTCTTGGCCCCTTGCCCATCTCCCAGGCTTTTCTAGGCAGTCTCACTACTGGAGCAATTCCTAAAACTTCTTAAACTGTCATGAAACTTCTAATTCCACTTAAAGAAAGAGCAGACTGATATTCTGTTAACAATTTAGACACCTGCATACAATTTCACACTGACTTAAACAACAGTATGTGTTAGCAGGAAGCGGATGCATCCAACAGATATGTATTCATGCACATTTTTTGCATTGAAAACAGATTCCATTAAGGCCAAAGGTATTTTTCCCGCAGAGCAGATCTTGTGAAAGTGAGAAAGATGGAAAATTGGCCAAGGCAAGGAGCTTAGAGCTAATGGATCAAAATTACCCCGTCACAAAGTTTGGATGAAAGCTGACAAAATTGCTTTTTTTCGCTAACCCCCTTTCTCTCCCATCGCTCCCTTCTTCTCCTCTCATACACCCGGCATCTCAATATGAAACGCAGACAGAGAAATCCATCTGTAACGCAGGCATTGTCAGCGACTTGCAATTTACACCCATCCTTCTCTGCAGCTGTTCCTGTGCTTGATGGCGTGATAAATTAATCTTTTTCCGTGCCACTGCGTCAATTCTTTTAAAAGAATACATTAAGACACGTTAGAGACATTTTTTTTTCCTGAAGTAAACATTTTTTTTTCTATCTCCTCTTTCAGTCACCATGACAAATCATAGTCTCAGATGAGGAGAGAAAAGAGGAGAAAAGGAGAACTGTGAAAAAGGAGGGACAGGAGGGATGAGAGAGAGAAAAAAAGAGAGATTTTGGGGCGCAGAGCTGCAGAGTCAGTCAAAGTATGTGATTCAAGTATTTGTCAACATTTCCTGAGGGCGAATATAGTGGTCATAGCTGATCAAGCATAATGCCTGACATTCATTCTCATTGCCAGAGACGACAGACTGACTGAGCAGTGCTCAGGCTGATTCCCGCAGTCGTCCAGCCCACAGAAATCAACAGGCAACCATCATCTGATGCCCCACAAATTGTCAGCTACAGCACACATCACACCAGATTGTTCATTGCATCTCCTATCCTCATACATTTTCATTGTTATAAGATCATAATTCCCCCAGCTGCTTTGGAAACTTACACCACCAGCCAGCTCAGACTCTTGTTGTAGATTCTAAAATGCATATTAGGTGATGTGTTTCATATAAAGAACAACCATACACATTATTTTTTATGATTAATGCTACTGTCATAGATCTAGCTGCTCAGTTCCTTTGTTGTATTTCTGCTGCAATATGTTAAACATTATGCACACATAAAGATACTAGCATACTCATGTGTGAGATACACACGGCAAGAGCTGTTCCCAACTAGGCTACTAAATTCAGTTAATTTCAAAATAGTGGAAAAGAAAACACATGGATTTTATATTATTTAGATGTTAGATTATACTGAAAGTGAATGAGAATGAAGTTTTAATCCTGAGCTTTTCTCTTACTGTGAAATACTTACACTAGTTCACATGGGTTCAATTATCTAGCTGAACCCAGCTGAAGCTGACACCATATTAAGCCTTAATCCTTACATGGCAAAGGCATGCGTCGGGGTTGGACTATCGAGGATCTACGTGGCTTTGAGCACAGTAAGGAAAGGGGTTTCAATAAGATGGCACACAGGTTCACCTGGAAATAGATGAGAGGGATCAAGGTACTCCAGGGACAGCCAGACCTCCAGCTCCCCACAGAGCAGCAGATCCTGCTGGGCAAATGGATCACTGGTTCTTTCACAACATGTTAGACCTCTTTAAAAGGAAGAAAGGGCAAACGAGAGCACAACAAATCTACTTTACTCAAGATTTATACACAGTGGCAGATTGTGAGGGCATACTTTTCTCTTAAATAAAGAGTTTAAAGAAAATCCTCAGACATACACCCACACATACTTATAAAGTATGTTTAAATTCAAGATTTGTGCATTTAAATAGTCATGTGAAAAGAAAGTTTTCACTGTACTCAGTAAACCCTTACCACTTACATAAAGTAAGGAAATAACAGCTGGATAATGCTAATCAAATGTGCTTAATTATTGATTATCTGATCTTAGCAAGTGTGACCATCCATATAAAAGCAAAGGTTTTGGAAGTTTGCTGTTCTGGAGTATTCAGGCGTATGTTAATATAATGCAATAAACCACCCAGCAGTGGACATCCCAGAAAATTCACTCCAAGGTCAGACCATCTACTGCTCAACGAAATAGCAAAAAAAAAAAAAGAAGAAGAAGAAGAAGAAGAAGCTTCATTTCAGACTGTACTGGCCTCAGCTAGCATGTTAAATGTCAAAGTTCATGGCAGTTCAATTAGTAAAAAGACTGAATTTCTTGTTTGGAAGGATTACCAGGAGCAAGCCTTTTCTCTCTAAGAAGAACGCAGCAGCTTAGGTTTGCGGTATACCATCTGAACAAAAAACAAGACTACTGGAACAGTATTCTCTACCAGAAGAGACCAAAGTGGAAAGTTAGTTTTGCATATTTAGCAAAAACTAAACATAGCATGTCAGTGCAGAAAGCTCCTACCAGTTGTCAAGCACAGTGGCAGAAGTGTAGGGTTGCCAACTCCCTGAAAAATAAATAAGGGACACCTCGTGGCCAGGGCCGGGCAACCCAGTTGTCTTCACCCTTCCCAGTGTGGTAGCTCTTTTTTTTGTGTGTGAAATTATTTTTTAACCATTTGACTTGAATTTGATTTAAGCAGATGCATGTTCTTTGTGATATGACCATATGGGAAACAAATGATCATTTAGCCATTTATTTTTAGCTCAAAATGACAACATTAACACAGTAAAACAGGTCTCTTTCTTAAACAGAAGCCTGTCATGCTTAACTTTTGAGAATATAAGTAAATCTTTCTTTAAAAGAACTCTGTCCTGCTTAACTTAAAATAATATAAATTAATAGAAAGCAATAGAACAAAAATATTCATGTAACAGTGCACATATAGTGCATTTAGTACAATTGGCTTCAGCTGAGGTATTATTTCAGCTTTTCTAATGCTAATCAGCTGCTCCTGTTTGTAAACCCGCTTGTTCCCATGATTACGTATCTTAACTCATCATCATTATTCATCTATGTATTACTTTTATGTATTAGTGATCTATTTGTTGTAATCATCTATCCTTGCAGTTGTTTATTACACAACATAAATTATATTATCACACTTCTGGCCACATAGCGCTGATATTCACTGCACATGCCCATACTAACCTTAACCAGAGGGTTTAAAAAAACAACCAGTGTTTACATACCATATCTGCTTCTGCCATGGCCTGGTGGACAAAAAATTGGTTAAGGGTTCCCCGAGCTTTCACACCCCTCATGTTCTTCATGTGCCCACCATTAGAAGCATGCCTATGGAAAAAGTGCGCCGGCACACAGTGCAGTGCGCTTTAAAGGTGTTATCGTGCATTTTCCAGCCAGGTGTTTCCTTTTCCCATTCCTCCCTGTACTTTTGCAGCCTTTTTTTTCTTTCTCTGAGCGAACAAACATTGCTGCTCTAATGCTGGGCTTACACTGTGCGATTTTTGGCCCATTTTGAGACGATTTTTGAGTCGTGCGACCGATTTGGTGATCGGCCCGATTTTGGCCTTCATTGTGCATCGTGTAGTATACGTGGGGTAACGAGAAGCGATTAACACCTCACGACCAGCTCCCGATCATCAATCGCTCGTGAGGGTGTCACACAGCCGCTCACACTGCTCACGCGGCTGTGCAGCGTGTGATCTGGACACAAGCGATGGAGGCACAACTTGTAGAACTTTGGAAAGCTCATCCGAGCCTTTTCGATGTGGCACTCACAAAATTATCACGACCACAACAACCGTGAAAATAGTTGGATTTACATTGCTGCTCAATCACAGCTGCCTGATCAGTGTTTTTCATTAGCAATTTAGCAAAGTTGATGGTGGTGGTGTGTCTGTGTGAGTGAAAGACAGAGAGGGGGAGCGACAGATTTTCTGTTATAACCTTCATGTTATGGAGGCACAGTGTGGCACTCAGGTCGCATCAGAGCATCGGGCGTATAGTGTGAGACCTGCATCGTGACCTACCAACTTCTAACCCCTGCGAGTCAATCGTGCAGTTTGAGCAGGAGCTGAATAACGTGACTGAAAAAATCGCACAGTGTCTGCCAGCTTTAGGTGTACTGTCGTCCGAGACTTGCACCGCAGTGTCGGCGTTTGTTTCCCTGTTGGCCATGCTTCTTGTTGTGGTCATCTGTTGTCTTCCGGTATTTTCTCCGTAAGCGACCTTTCCTCGACCAATGAGATGAGCGGTAATCTGAATTGTCATACTCGAATTGTCATAAGTGTGCTGTCAGCTCATTGGTCACAAAGCAGGAGAGGGGCTGGGAATTATGTTTTCAAACAAAGCGTTAATTCCATTAAATTTAGACTACTTTTGATTCTCACTGTATTACGGGACAAAGTGCGTCCCTTATTAGCTCAATACGGGACGTGTACTTTTGTTTCTAAATACGGGACGATTCCGTTTTTTAAGGGACGGTTGGCAACCCTACAGAAGTGTGATGATTTGGACTGGTTTTGTCGCAAGAGAACCTGAGTAGCTAATTTGTCCCTGAATCGACCATGAATGAAAGCAGTCACGAAGAAGGTGCTACATCAAAGATCTCCAAGTGTTTACACTAATTGCTAATTGATTGTTATGGTTGCCTGTATATTTTCGTACATACTAACTACTAGGAAGCAGTAGGTAGCAAGTCAAAGCAAGCCAGAAATGGAAAAAAGTTCCCCTTCAAAGTAAGTTGCCAGTAGCACTGCCGATAGGATGTGTCAAAAGGTGCAACTTTTATTTTGAAGACAAACCTTCACCCTCTCTGGTTTGTGACAAGTTTCATTAAAGTTCAGAGTAGCTGGAAAGTATTTATAGAGAAGTTTTAACAATTCCATTCAAACTATGACTGTAGCAATATGTTAGAGACCAAAGCAATTTCAAAGAGGTTTTTGACAACATGTTGGAGAGTACATGTTTTTCCCTAGTGACAGAGTGGTTGCTAGGCCAGTCTGTAGGATGCTGGAGGCGAGCTTTAGCAATAATTTCCCAGCGACACTCAACCACTCACAACCAGTTGGGAAATGCTAATTTTTCCCTCACCACTGGTGGGTACCAGATGACCTCTATAGATCCGTGTGACTGAGCCTTATTCACTTATTTACTACGTTGTTATCATGATTGTAACATGTCTACAATGATGGAGAAGTTAACTTCCCATTGCTTATGGTCACATGTCACTCACAGGTTACAGGACAGTTATCCCCAAGAACACCAACAACTCTACAACAGAATGGCTGAAAAAGAAAAGAATCAAAGTGAAAATTAGATATTTTATATGATTACAAATATGATAATATGTATCATATTTACTCCACACTTCCCAGTTAGACTGAGCTCCCAGAACTGAAGTTAAGCTTGGACACGTGCCCACCACTATCATAAAACATCAAAGAGGAAATATCGTTTGGAAGAATGGTGTCTAACCAAGAGTCTATCCAAAAAAGGAAAGTTTTCAATGACACTGAAACTGTTCTGGTGTTCTGTCCGTGGTGACCCAAGATCTTACTAAAACTGTCTTTAAGTTGTGCTTAAAGGAATCAGCTAAAGGAATATAGATGTGGAATATCCTGTAGCATATCTGAAAGTATTTTGTTGTGATATAAAGTGGATGGATCCAGTCAGAAGGGCAATATGAATTAAATACTAAAACAATGCATTTTGTTCAATGCTGTGTATTTCTGTTCACAACAATCTTGTCTCAAGGTCCTCAAACTTACTTTGCTGTGTTATATTGTATATTAAATTACCTGTCACGTTGTTCTCCTTACACTGAAATTTAAACTCAAGCTCTCTCAAATCCAATTTTCCTAAAAGCGTTACAACTCTTTTTCACACTCTGATGATATACTGAAGCTTGAGATGCAGCGGAGCCACATGTGAGGATCGTGGATTGATTTACAACTCACCACTTTAGGGGCAAAACACATACACAGCATATGTTTTGTTAGAGCAAGTCACTAGCTCCTGTTTAAACCAGCACTGTTGTCTGCTGTGGGGTTTTTTTTCTGAATTCTTAAACCCCTCTCACCTTAGGTGCTTGGTTATGAGAAACAATTTCCCCTGTGCCAGTTCCCATGGAGACTTGCTGAGACCATGGTGCAAGTGCAAATACACAGTGTTAAGAAAAAAAAGTTATACACTGCAATACTCAGATGGTTTGGTAAGCCTGATGAAACACACACCTCATTGTCAATACATTGAAGAAATACATTATATGAAACTTTCTTACATAAGATGCTTAATATATATATATATATATAAATAAGTAAGTGATTACAGTGTTGCAAAAAATATATGTTGGTTATAAGACATTTCCAGTCACACACGTTCATCAACTTTGTGAGGTCGGCCAACTCTCCTGGGACATTGGGG
>NW_024582393.1:2437328-2487735 GCF_018398535.1 Haplochromis burtoni
CACTGACTTTTCTTGCTCGAATTTGTGCGTGCCGAGTATAGTGGAAAGCTCCTGTTGCGACCAAATTAAAGGATCTTCTTTTGTTTGACAAACTCCACAGGGGAGATCAAGCGTAGGCAGAAATCCTTTTGCCACTATTTCTAAGATTTCGTTCCTTTTTTTTTTTTTCACAGAAGAAAGGATGTGAGGCACTGTCAAGACGAGCCCCCTGCAAAGAAGCAATTAAAAGCTCGGCCTTGTGAAGGTCTCTCTGCAGTGCAGCCAGAAAAACAGCCTCGTGGTCGAGTGAAATGGAAAATGAAAAGCTTCCAACAGATTGTCACAAGTTTACCCAAACAGCAGGCATGCAATAAAGGAGACTCACACATGCTCGTCAATGATAAAATGCATGCTACAAAGTTGAAATCCAATTCTCACTAATGAAACATGCAGTCATCAGACTTCAAAAGGCAGGAAGAACTGTGGCTTTAGCACTCCAAGAAAGTATCAGCCTGCTGTATGTGGATAAGAGAGCGGTGACAAGCGATCAAGTTTTTGAGTAATCTTACACCTTCTTGCAATCACGCGTATCAAGGAGTCCCAAAATGCACATATGCGCTTCTACATCAACTGCTGATTCTGCTTCGCCAGATTTGGTTAAAAAGGTCTGTTGCAGTCGATTCTGTACCACTGATGCAATCCAGGGTAACGTTGGCTCGCATTAAATTTCAGTTTGTCAGCTCCTTTCTTTGAGTAATTGTGTTGCCAATCATGACGGGAACTGTTTGGGAACATGTTAAACATTTATAGTAACGATGCTAAATTGTTGTCGTGGTGAATTAGCATTATCGTGCAGTCTGTGCGTAGGGTGACATAAGAGAAACTTGTCTTCGCTTGCTGCTGCCAGTTGGCGTCAAGAAATGGGGTTTTGAGACACAGAGAAACAGTGTGGGAGGGAAAGAGGATGAGAGAGATTTTCAGAAGAGAGGGGGCACGATTATCGCAGCAGTATGACTTCAGAAGGATGATGATTTATAAAGGCAGACACAGGAGTGAGATGCAGAGGGAAGGGATACAAGGATGCTGTATAAGCAGTATGAATATGATTAAAAAATCATGAGAGAAAATTCCGAACAAGAATTTTACATGAAATTAACAATGCATCACTGATATGGAATAGTGGATGAAGGAATGCCAATACCAAACTGTCTGCATGTATTGTGTGTATCATCTTGTGCATTGGATATTTATGTGCTAACACTGATTTCTAATTTAAAAAATAAATAATTATTATAATATAATTTAAAAGCACATGTCCAGAAGGCACAATTATTACATGTAAGAGTTTAACCTAGCTGTCAATAGAAGCGGAAGATGTGGATGCAGGTTGGAGATACAGTTTATGCCGTGCTGTATCATTTTAAGTATTCATTAAAAATAGTCACATTTCTTCCATGATCATTTTTGTTTTGCTTTGTGTTTTATTCTTATTATTTTGATATTTTTTTCTAAGCCAGAAGGTACATGAAAGTGCTTCATCTTTGCTGTCTTTTTTCCTGAGTCACAAGTGATCTGATTTTATTTGCGTGTTTTGCATTCATGGATTTTTGATATTTTAATAACGCCTTCATGCCTCTGATTCTCCCGCCTCTGTGTAGGTTTGCTTGTGGCAGCTTGTGGTTACAAAAAGAGTGCTTTACTCCTGCTTTTGTTGAGAATTATATCAAATCTCATCACAGGAATGAGATGGGTATCATTGCTTTATTAAACTCTTTGTAGACGGTTTTTTAGTAGGAACAGCAGGAAAAAGAAAAACTTTTTTTTTTTATTTAAAAAATATAATCGCTTAAAATGACTTAACTGGTCACTCCAAGTGTTCATTTAAAAGTGAATGCAACAGCCTTTGGGGTTTTAAGCAATGACAGTTGAAAGGCTATAGCAAGCTGTTAAGTATTCCTTTTCTGATGCTTCCAAGGCTAAACTGTATATCTCAATTTGTAACTGCTATTTATTGTTATATATTTACACTTGCAGATAATGCCTGTACTCGTATAGGCACGAAAAGCACACAGGCACCTGTTTATTAGTTTTCACTGAGTGCAGTCTATACCTTTCCTCCAGCCTGCTTTTTATCCCATTCTTTTCCGTTCTACATCCCAATTTCCTATCAAATTCTCAGCTCAGTTCAGCACACTGTATCACATGGCTTAAAGCAAATGCTACGAAAAAAGGGACAAAACTCATATTACTTTTTGCGTTCCATGTGTCACGTCGTTAATGGACGGTGAGTGGAAGTGAAAAGCAGGAGCATTTTCGTCTTTCCTTTCTCTGTCTCTATTACACTCAGCAAGGAAGCACATGTAAATTGGCTACGAAAGAAGAGGTGGAAAACAATTATGGGAGCGATGCGCCTGAGAGAAATGAGTCTATTGCTTGACCTGTAATGAAGTGGAAAGTTGACAAGCCGGCTTTGTGCAACTCGCAGATTTGAATGCAAGGAAATGACTCTTCTGTACTGTCAACCAACAGGAAAAGATTGCCAATTATAAGTGTTGGCCTTGTCCTGGCTCCTAGCAGGCATACTGATGGGTGAGAATGGACATGAATATTCAGTGAACATGAATATTAATGCCAACATTTTATAGTAATGTCTCGAACAAGAATTTACCGATTAGTTAATATTAATTAATCATTAACAACCATCATTAATCAAACTGTAAATACAAATGATTGGTGCATCATTTATGTCACAAGAGTTACAGATCCTTTCAGTCAAACGCACAGCATACACAATAAGAGTTAGTGGCAAGACTTCTGCATGCTAATGCATGACTTATTCAGATTCTGACATGTAACAAGTAACCAGATAATTAGATAATAATACCCCTGGAATAAGAATAAGAATATTATATAAGAACAGTTGTGTTATTATCTTGAAAAATTAAACATTAAAAATAAAAGATTAGGACTTTTTGCTACTGTTTTTGCATTGAATTAGGGTCACTAAATAAAATGACAAGCTAAAAAGTATTAACGCAGGGAAAAAAATCTACTCTTGTCTTTATGCTCGAGTTCTGCATTAACTGCATTATTTGAATGCATGACCGGGCATACAGATGATCATTAATTAAGTGGCCACAAATTGAAGATGGTCACATGAACTGATCCCGGCAGCCTAAGAACATTTTGCAACATATTCATCCCTGTTAACGGAACTGTGGAATATCTCTGTGTCATATACAGCTGGTGCTACTGTGGCCCTTGGGATGTAGTGCTTGCCAGATTCAACATGAGGTCCCCTGTATTTGCCAGAAAGGCTCC
This sequence comes from Haplochromis burtoni, assembly GCF_018398535.1. Classification (NCBI taxonomy): domain Eukaryota; kingdom Metazoa; phylum Chordata; class Actinopteri; order Cichliformes; family Cichlidae; genus Haplochromis; species Haplochromis burtoni. Next base: position 2,440,629 of record NW_024582393.1, read on the forward strand.
CCCACGGAGCGCTGATTAAATATCAATTTATAAAACTCAGGTAGGCTCCTAAAGATTGTGCTTAATTGTGTAATGTGCACCAGTTCTAATTTTTAGGATGTGTGAGGCATAAAACTCACCTGGTGTCTACGCGTGTGTGTGTCTGTGTCTGTGTGTGCTTGTGTGTAGCGCTAGAGCATTGTGTGCTGCTGCTGTATCCAATTCCAGTGTATTTAACAAGATATCTCACTTCCTCTTTTTTTTTTTTTTTTTATCTTGATTCCATTTCTTGCCTGCACTCAGGGGAGCAGAATTCATTCACACTCGTTTTTCCTTTTTCTTCTTACTCTGCGGTGCACAAATTGTTACTCAGCCCTTTCTGTGCAGCAGGAACATTCATGAGCAAGTGATTGTCATTCAGTTTCAAATTAGTTTGGGGTGATCTACCGTGCAATAAAATCTCAACATGCTGGACAGAATGACATGGTATTCAGCATGATTGTTAGCCTAAAGTTGAGGGGGATGTGTTGTCATTTATTCACCATTTGTACGGCACAGTGTGTGCCATCAGAAGAGTTACAGCATGCTGCCTGGCATCGTGTTGGTTCTTCAGCACGATACACATGCATTTACAGATACTTAGAGTACTGTACATTTTGGAAGTGCTCTATATGCACTTTCCCCTGTGGACATAAATTGTATAGTGTACACGACTGCCTAGTTAAATCTATATAACTGTGCATGTGCTGCTGTCTGTCTGTGTGAGTGACTGACAAAAGTCTCCCCTTGAGAATGGAGCCATGACAATCACTTACCCTCCCAGTGTCATTCAGTATAGAACAGGAGCCATTAACTTTTTAAGCCAGGCCTCTCTAACTGCAGGCCCCATGCTGTTTGGCCTCCCCTCTGCAAGACTTCAAATGGCCGTGACAGACAGGAGTCAGACCTCTATGTCTCAGCAGGGTTGTGGGGTGGAGCACTATGCCCCTGTCCCGCACTGTGCCACTGTTGGCACTGTTGGCACCTGGCTCTGACTGTGTGCTTACGTGTGTGTGAGTGTAGCGTGTTGGACACTGAGGTCGAGAAAATGCATCTTGATTGACAAGCCTCATCAGGGATAACTTAATGGCACCACCACCTAACAATTAGAAGTCATCAAGGTCCCCAATTGAATGTGGTTAATAAATAATGTATAGCCACAGTAATACCACATAATCTGGATATCAAAAAGTCAAAGGTGGATGCATTATTAATGGGGCCAAATTGGACTTTAATAACTGTTCCACTGAATCCCACACCATAGCAGAATTCACTTATGTTAATATGCCTTTATTATTAATGGGCAGCCATTTTCTAAAATGTTAACTGACTGGGCTGCTACAGAGGCAGTTGCCAAGATTGACGAGCATCGTGGCTGAGCAAAAAGGGGTGGGTGTAGTGGGGGCTTGCTTATTTATTTATTCACCAACCTGTAGCACGTCGGCCCACATCACTGTGTCAATAATTCCCTGGTAAAGCCATTAGGCATGATCACAGAGGCCCAATTAACTCTGCAATATGTGAGATGACAATCGTACATCATTAGGCCTATAATGGCATGCATTGCCATAGCCTCTTTAAAAACAAACATAAAGGCTATTACTGGAAATATATGCCATTGTCAGCGTTGTTGATCCAGCCGTTTTGACTTGTACTCAAATGCTCTGCTGGAGATGTGCATGTCAAGTGTTATGGGACATTACACCAAATGCTTTTCAATAAACCACTGGGGGTTTTTCAGATTGGCTGTATCTTCATTAAGTCATATTTGTGATGATTGGCTATCTGGCATCTGCATGTGATTGCTGCAGGAGACACAAATTAAGACATGCACTGTGTTGGAGAAGGTATAAAACGTGTAGGCGCTATACATTCAGAAATTGGGAAGAGCAATACAAGATGTCAGAAAGGCTACTTTGTCACCCTGATTTAAATTCACCCATTCCTCGGCTCAGTGGGGGCTCACTGCGACTTCTTAGACAATTTGGTGGAGGCATCTCTGAGGGGAACCGATAGACTAGCTAATATGTTCTCTTATGGTATTTGCATAATGTCTATGGTGCATTGCCAGTGAGCTGTTCTGCTCCAGTTCCCCCTTGTAATATATCTGGCAGAGCTTCTAAAATGCAGTTGTCACTGGCACTGGCTTACAAATCAGACGGTGAAGCTCCATCCAGGAAATCAAGGAAAACATAGTTTTAAAGTATTTCTTTACCATCTGCTTTTGGATTATTTGCTGCACAGACCAACTTGATGAGGTCGACTCTTGTTTTAATATGGTGCACGACTCCATTTTTAAAAAAGCTTGTCAAAGGTTTTAAATGAAGAAGAAAAAGACTCGTTGACAGCAAATGTACAGCCTTTACTTGCGTTGGCACACCAAATCTGCTTCTTAAACTCTCCTCTGCTCTCACATACTTAGAAAAGTCTACCCAACTTTGTGTCACTTCAGCAGGAATTAGATTGTGAATGTTTATCAGGATGAAGCTTCCTATACTTGGAAATTCACAGGCCTCCTCCATATATGGAATTATTTTTACCGACATAACATCTTTTTAACGCCAGTTTTTACAGTATGGTGTTGTTGTATGTCATAGGTTTCATTTAAAAAGCATCTTTGTTTATACAAAACTCTCTTATTGAACAAATGCTAATCATTTCAAGTGTTTTCTTTATTAATTTATGCAACATAACAAATATTTTATTAAGTCAGGACTCCTGTTAGCCAAATTTAGGTCACTCGTGTTGGTTTGCTTGTTATAGTTTTTGATTGGCTAATTCTGACTTAATGCTCAGACAACATGATTGGCTAGTTGATGCTGGACCGACATTGTTATGATGACGTAGGAACAACAGCAATGCATGGATATCAGATCATGTGTATGTTTGCATCCTGATCTGCAGCAGCGTATACTACACAAAACTATCTGTGAATTTGCCAATCACGGTTCCAAAACCTTGAAAAGCGGGACTCAGAAACAGGGAAAACCGGATTTACTGTGATATTTGAAGGGTGAGCATGAATATTGCAGAGGTGGTGGGATAGGACATAGTGAGCACTCGGTAGTAAGCTAAAAGGCAGATCACAGTGAGCTGCAGGTGGAAGAGGTTGGGTTCATTCTGGAAAGTGTGAGGTTTGGCAGACAAGAGGTTGTCAGAGTTAGTTGAGTCGATGGGGAGCGACGCTGGCCAGTGAGATGGACAAGTAATATGGAAGAAAGAGCCGGACAAACAGTCTTGATAGGTGGGGTTTCACTGGCATTAAGATGGACAAAGCTGGCAAGTAGCAGGCAATGCATGTGAGTTTACCAGAGAGTTGCGACAAGGCCAGACCACAAAAAATTAAAATAAACAGAATTTTACTCTTTAAAGCCTGAAACATGAAATTATTGCAAGAAATTACTTTTTTTTAAAAGTGTTTAATGAACCTTCTAGCAATTTTAAAAACTTTAATAAATATTAATTTGCACAATACATATATTTGATATCCTTTTTCCCCCAATTTATTGTTTGAAATTGTATTCTGCAATTTATTTAGGGTTTGGAAAAAGCAATCACACTGATAATACAGAAGTCTCAAAATCTCACAAAAACTGTATATATCCAATAGAGTTGGTACCAAATTGGCAAACTGATAGCTCTGTTCCATTAGTGCCTATTCAAGGTGGCTTGGCATGACTCAACTCAATTTTTAAGGTTTTCCATTAGGTGATGTTACCTGGTACCAGGTACTTTTTTAATACCTACTCGGGTGGGGTTCCAAACGATTCGAAAATGTAACTGCATTCCAGTGATTGGCTAGTCAGTAGTGCCCTTTGATGAATCATGACAGCGTCTCTTTCATTCAACTCAAAACCATCATTTTTATAAGCCGGCAACGAGGGAAATGGCTACACGTAAAACAACACTGTGGTCCTTGAATCTGACAAAAAGCTATACACCAAGCAGCAGGTATACCATCACTTCAACATCCTCCTTTGTTGTGGCATTAATGTTGCATACAAATGACATCACTGGACTTTCAGCCACGTTGCTATAATGACCCTGCACACATTAGGTGGTATTTGATTAGAAAATGTCCAACACGCTAGTGCTGCATTTTTAACGAAATATTTTTAAAAGAAAGCAGCGATTTCATGAGAATCACTATTGTTAGCTGGTTTTGGTCAACCAGTAACCCAAAAAGGGGCTGCATGGATCTCGCCAGCTGAAGTTGTGTGGCATTCTAATGGAAGGAACTGTAGCCTTACTTTGCTGAGAATGAAACACAGGTCGTTGTTCATGTAATAATGACTCTGCAGGTTACAGACAAGTGGAATGATTGTTAGCGATTTATGGGCATACTCAGTACAGTCCACATGGGTACTCCAAGATAGGGGTTGATGGGAGGCAACACAACAAAGCATTGTCTCCAAGCCCTATTTAGTCTTCTCAGTACGACTGTTGATTAGAGGGCAAAATCCAGAAGAGAGACTAACTGATGGGCCTGTGAGTGAGACAAAACAAGTTTCAAAGATCAGAAAAAATACCAGGGGGTATGTGGGAATATGGGAATACTCTAACAGACTACCAGACTCTTCATGCCCTTTGGGTTTGAAGAGTCAGATAGTGGGCATTAAGTTTTCGAAGAAAATGAGGATATCATGAAAGTAAAAAAAAAACCTACAAAACTTTTTAGATCATTTATTGGTTTGTAATTTTTACCAACACCTGGAAGACAACAGAGGCACTGATCAAGCTGAAGAGCATCACTAGATCATACCAATCATAATTTGCTAGTCTTGATCACCATCTCTCATTTTGAACAGGTGATGTCATGCCCAGGGTAAACCTTGGCAAAGGCCGGTCACCACTGAATGGTTTGAGCTGATTATTGTGATGGATATTTGTTTTTTAATGACTTGATGGCTCTAAGCAGGAAGCATAGAGGGTGGGCTGCACAAGTCCAAGTATAAAAGAAAACAAATATATATATGTGTGTACCGAGAACACCCTTTATTTTCTAACCCTCAAGTCAGTTTCAATAACCCTAAATATTCACCATGCTTTAAAAGAGGAGAAAACAGAAAAGAGATCAGTCCTCTTTGGGATCTGAGCATTTTGTGTTTTCGAGGGAAAACATGGAATGTCATTTTGTATTTTGATTCTGTTCCTTTTTTATTTTTCCCATTCGTGCAGCAGTCGTCAAACTCTAAAATCTTGTTTACCAACAACTAATGTGTGTTCGGGTTGATGAACTGCCAGTATCGATGAAATAATTGACGTAACACTATGTCGTCTCCTCCTCTGTATCTCCCTCCTCATTAGTCATCTTGCCTCAACTCATCGTTGACTTTGCTCTTCCTGTCGTTGGGAGAATCTAATCAACTAAGCGGGCATTTTCTGCCTCGGTTAACAGAAATTTGCATTGGTATGGGGAGACAGGAGGAGGCAGCTGAATTAAATGCACTTGCAGAATTGTTTGTGACAAGACCGGCCTGAGTAAGAAAATCCTGTTTTCGAACTTTTTGACATTCAGCCAATATATTGACAGCATTTGTCACTTCAGTACAGCTCTGGCAAGAGCAGCAAGATGCCATCAAATGCAGGCTGACCGGTCCTGCTTCGATTCACTGTCACACTGGGTCTTTGCATATAAGACATCCTAAAGCACTGAAGACAGGTAGCTGAGACACTTGGGAAAGTATTTCCTTTTAACTAGGCGTCAAAAACACGAGTGGAAGAAAGATACTTCCAACACTGGGAGGCTTTCAAATGTAAATGAAAATGCTGTGAATTATACAAATGAGGATAGTAGAGGACATCAATGCCCCAGAACTCCTTCCCAAAAACTGTTGACTCCACATTAAGATTTGCTTTGTTATAAATGGATCAGAGGTAGCAATGTTATAATACATATACATATAATATAATACATACATATACATATACATATAATACTTGTTTTTATATAATAATAAATATAAAAACTGTGACATTACAGCAGCTGGGGCACCAGAAAAATACCTGAAAATAATGGAAATTTACTATTGTATAAATTTAAAAAAAAAATCCATAATGGTAAGGTGTATGAGCAAGAGAATGTACTTTTACTTTTCTTTAAGTTTCACATTTCCTCAGGGTGTACTGAGGGAGGGAAGGAAAACAAAGTAAAATTTATTTACACTCAAACAGTTGTCACATTGTAACTGCTGAGTCTTTGCTAGCCATACTTTGTATTGTAATAGGTATAACCTTCTAATATAGTTCAATCCTCTTTATATGTAGTCAGTCAAAACCCTTTGGTCACACTGGTAGTTTCTTCAGTCGCTCACCTCAAAGTTATAGTAGATATGTATATGTGTCTTTTTGGCTGCTGTTACAACCAAATTTCACCTTGTGGGACAATTAAAGGATTATTCTATTCTATTCTAAGTAGATAACTCTCTCATCAGCCAGTTCACCTGGCTAATTGTCATTTAGCCCGTCTATTTTACAAGTTACAGAAATCCACTCATACTCCATGGCTCTTGTTGCTACATCACTGCTGCGCCTGTCCTATTGAACACCCCAATGAAAACTCTTTTACCATGAAAACTGTAAGAGCAAAATATATGAGACTGGAATTGATATGTGACATCTTCTAGTTTCAGAAAATTTCCTATTTGTCTTCTGGCTAAACCAAAAACTAACCTTAAGTCTCCATGGATCACCTGTGACTTGTTGGAACTTATGAGGTTGACTCAAACCGACTGAATCTTCTTCTGACAGTTTTCTTTTTAATCAGCAAAACTTAATACCTCTGTTTGAAGTCAAGCACCTAATAATAAACATTTTCCAAGTATTGTGGGTCATAAATCTGCCACCACATTCATTGTAAACAACATTACTGATGTGGTAGAATAGGAAGCTTTATAATTGTAGCTGCTAACAACAATTACTATGGAAGTTAGTGAATGGCTAATCAACTTTGCCATACACCTAATATGCCATAAACATATAAAGTTATAATTTTCAGAAAGTGTATTTTCTAAGCTTTATCTTCATTACTAACCGCAGCTGCTTAACACTTAAATTCAGAACCTTATCTCCTAATTGCAATGCCACTTAGAATAACACAGATCTCTCACTGAGCAGATGAGGTTCTGGCTTACACTTCAAAGTTAAATAGTTCAGTTTTTAAGATATAATCTTTCTTTATTGGTTATTTTGATTCAGATAAAAATAATTGAACATTCCGGTTTTTATTTCTGTGAGTTGCATATTTTGACAGATATATTATCAAGGAGTAAAACCTGAGTTATTCACAGGCATTAAAAAGACGTGGAAAAATGCATTTAAAAAAATTCCAGGGCCATATTTGGAAGCAAAAAAAAATTGCCTTCTTGATGACTTTCACTTCAGATGTAGTCCCAGGGTGGAAAATTGCTTCTTTTGGTGTGCCTCTGCACCGCACTCTTTCAAATCATAACCAAAGCTCCTAAACATGAACACTACAGGAGGTTCGAAATGTCAGACGTTCCTCTTTTGTTCCCTTCCTTGGTATTCCATCGCTGTCGTACAACGCCATTTTTCCTTGTCTCTTTTGTGCCTGTCTTCTCTCCCTTTCAGCGGAGATGGAGAGAGTAAGGGAGTGGTGCCAGCAATGTCACGGCTGGAGAAAGCTTATCCTGGGTAGAGGGGTCTGTGTATAGAGTCAATCAGAGCTGTACAAACCCTTGATTGCCATTGACATTTACCGGGGGCCCATTTCCAATTAATCTTCAAGGGGCTCCACCTCTTGAAGCCTGATTACGATCCCCCCACCCCCATCCTTCTGACAAACTGGCTAATTTGTAATTGGCCATGTGTCTGGCAGAGGAGGTGCTCCTTTATCACAGCTAGATTGAGACATGGGGAAAAGGAAGATGGATGGGGAAGAGATTCTTACCCTTCCTGTGTGCATCCTCAAATAATTTGTGTTGCAGCGACATTTTAAATTGTTTTGATTCTTTACTTAATATACCGTTTAATATACTTTCTAGTATATTTGCAGAAGTTTGGTGTTGTTTTTCCATCTTAGTGGAATCCTATACTTATCATGATGGTACAAGTTTCCTCGCAGACTGGTGAACTGAAAAAGTTGGTGCAGTGCATTGCACTTTGTTGCTTACATTTCAGTGGCTCCATTACAGACAGAGGACATTGAGATGTAATCAAAGGAGCTTGCAAAGAAAAGCGTCTGGACTTCTTTAAGTTACTTGAAGACGTTTCACCTCTCATCCGAGAAGCTTCTTCAGTTCTAAGGTCAAATGGTGGAGAGTCCCAGATATAAACCTAGTGGGAGTATCCCCCCACAGAGGGACAAAAGGACCCCCTGATGATCCTCTAATCGCCTGAGCCAAGGTGTGAAACTGGGTGTGGGTCCCAATCAGCCAGAGTTTCGGGTGAGTTCATTGTGAAACCTGGCCCCACCTTATCATGCGAATTCCTGAGTCAGATGGCCCAGGATGTGAGTGGGCGTTAAGGCGTCTGGGAAGGGATCTCAAAACTGGATTATAGATGGCAGAGAGTTGGTGTCGTAAACCACCGCCTCTGTTCAAAGATGGTCGCTCACAGTGGACATAGATGGCTTCTTTCACTCCTCTTTCAAACCATCTGTCCTCTCTGTCCAAAATGTGAACATTGGCATCCTCGAAAGAGTGTCCTTTATCCTTAAGATGCAGATGGACTGCTGAGTCTTGTCCTGTGGAGGTGGCTCTTCTGTGTTGTGCCATGCGCTTGTGAAGTGGCTGTTTGGTCTCTCCAATGTAGAGGTCTGAGCATTCCTCGCTGCACTGTACAGCATACACCACATTGTTAAGTTTGTGTTTTGGCGTTTTGTCTTTCGGGTGAACCAGTTTCTGTCTGAGCGTGTTGCTGGGTCTGAAATACACTGGGATGTCTGCTTGGAGAAAACTCTCCTGAGTTTTTCTGATACACCGGCTACATAGGGGATGACAATGTTGTTGCGTCTGTCCTTCTTATCCTCCCTCGCTGGTGTCTGATCTTCTTTTCTGTGCCTCTTTGCTGACTTCCCTGGGAACGACACAAAGGACAACTGTTTGCCTTTCCTGGACTGCGCTGTGCACATTGAAGAGAACGGCAACCTCAACATCGAAGTTTACCGGAAGCCCACACACACGGACCAGTACCTCCTGTTTGACTCCCATCACCCTCTGGAACACAAACTTGGAGTAATTAGGACCCTACACCACCGGGCAGAACATGTTCCCTCTAAGCCTGAAGGAAAAAAGAAGGAACACACACATGTAAAGGAAGCACTCAAAACGTGCGGCTATCCTAAATGGGCGTTCTTAAAGTCAGCAAAGAGGCACAGAAAAGAAGATCAGACACCAGCGAGGGAGGATAAGAAGGACAGACGCAACAACATTGTCATCCCCTATGTAGCCGGTGTATCAGAGAAACTCAGGAGAGTTTTCTCCAAGCATGACATCCCAGGTATTTCAGACCCAGCAACACGCTCAGACAAAAACTGGTTCACCCGAAAGACAAAACGCCAAAACACAAACTTAACAATGTGGTGTATGCTGTACAGTGCAGCGAGGAATGCCTCAGACCTCTACATTGGAGAGACCAAACAGCCACTTCACAAGCGCATGGCACAACACAGAAGAGCCACCTCCACAGGACAAGACTCAGCAGTCCATCTGCATCTTAAGGATAAAGGTCACTCTTTCGAGGATGCCAATGTTCACATTTTGGACAGAGAGGACAGATGGTTTGAAAGAGGAGTGAAAGAAGCCATCTATGTCCACTGTGAGCGACCATCTTTGAACAGAGGCGGGGGTTTACGACACCAACTCTCTGCCATCTATAATCCAGTTTTGAGATCCCTTCCCAGACGCCTTAACGCCCACTCACATCCTGGGCCATCTGACCTCAGGAATTCGCATGATAAGGTGGGGCCAGGTTTCACAATGAACACACCCGAAACTCTGGCTGATTGGGACCCACACCCAGTTTCACACCTTGGCTCAGGCGATTAGAGGATCATCAGGGGGTCCTTTTGTCCCTCTGTGGGGGGATACTCCCACTAGGTTTATATCTGGGACTCTCCACCATTTGACCTTAGAACTGAAGAAGCTTCTCGGATGAGAGGTGAAACGTCTTCAAGCAACTTAAAGAAGTCCAGACGCTTTTCTTTGCAAGCTTCTTTGACTACGATGACCTGGATGACTGAGAACCTTCACAGACATTGAGATGTAATCAATACCATCTTTTGAGGGTTGCCGAATTTTTGTATTTTCAGTTTATTACTTTGGAATAAACAGTCAAAAGAGAGGGATTGTGGTAACAATAAGGTAAATTAAATGTAAACAGAAATTGACTATGTACTGACTTTATATAAAGGGATTGTGGATGATACCAGAGAAGAGGGCATATGGGATTATGGTGTTTGCAGATGACACTGTAATCTATAATGAGAACAGGCAGCAGGTGAGTGAAGTTCTGCTCTGGAGAGAAGAAAAATCAGACTCGGGATTAGAAATAATTATATCATCTTAGTTTGGACAGTTAGGGTACAAACTAAAAGAGACGAAAGACTGAGGAGAAATGAGAAATCTAAATTGTTCCCTCTCCTGAAATATGTAAACTTAATAAAGTGACATAATGGGAACTCCAGACAAAAATTATTGCAGCATTGAGCCCCTCTGTGTAACGTTGTATATGTGTATGTGTTCTTTTTGCATGTGCTTTTCCTATTTTTCTATTTAGATGTGTTTTGATGCATAAGTTTAAAAAATGTATGCAATTTTAATGTATTAAACCAGTTTTTACACCACTGGCAATATATTAATGGGTTGTAAAAAAATAACAACCCACCAGAAAGCTTGTAGGCTTATTCCACCCAAACTACCCTCAAACTTCCTTCAAAGCCTCTCTTGGCCTCTCTTTTTAAAAAAAAATGGCAGAATACAACATTAGACTCCACTAATGTCAACCAGTAACATTCAGATGTCCTGATCAATAATCCAGTGCCCACAATCATGTTCTCTTAAACCTATCCATAGTTTCAGATATGTATTTGGAGCATGCTTTTAGCAATATTTGTGCCGTCATGCTTTATGTATCTATTAGGGGTGCAACGATATTCGTATCGATATTGAACCGTTCGATACAGTGCTTTCGGTTCGGTACGCATATGTATCGAACAATACAACATTTGTAATTTATTTTATCAATTTTCCTTCTGACGATGCTGTCTGTGTTGAGCGCTCAGTGAATCTGTGTTCGACTACTCCGCCTAGGCTGCACTGTCGAGCGCAGATCCACTGAGCGCTCACACAGACAGCATAGTCAGAAGGAAGAGCGCAGGGCAAGCTAGCGAGACAGAAGTTAAGCTCTCCTTGCAACAGGCAAATTGAACCTCATTCAGATCTGGCGTTTGGAATTATTTTGGTTTTCATGTGACGTATGACCCTGAAGGTAAGCGAGTCATGGACTAAAGTAAAACAGTATGTTGGATGTGCCAGCAATGCTCAATTACATTGGTGTGAACTAGTGTGTTAGCGCAGTTAGCTCGTTAACGTGTTGGCCGTCTAGCCCCATGCACGGAGCGATCGGCGGTAGCTCGTTAACGGAGATTTGCCGATGTTGTGGCGTTAAGGTCATTTCAACGAGATTAACCTGAAAGCACTAGTGGGAACACAACGAATATGACTGCACATTTACGCCGACATCATCCTAGTGCAAAGACAAAAACAACAAGCATGCTACTAACTTTAGCCGAGTCATTTAGACAGCTGTTAGCACATGATTCTCCTTATGCTGCTGAGAATATAGCCCAGAAGAAGCGGATAGTATAGCTTTTATTTTGGAAAGAGCCATTTCTCTGTAATAAACTCTCTTTTCCAAAGATGAGTGATTCCTCAATCAGATACAGGGCTTGCAATATCGCTAGCCCGACGTCCCGGAGCTAGCGATTTTTTCAGTCGGGCTACCAAAATCTATCTCTTCCCTGCCCGTCGGGCTATTGTAGGAAAAATATATGTCAATGCTTTTGCATTCTTTCAGAAATGTAGCTGGGTAATTATGTCATTGGCATCGGTGAGCCACTGTCAATATGTGACATATTGAAGTCGCGTTTGAATTTGCGCTTGTTTTTTTGCTTTCACTTTGCAATCGTCGAACTGAAGTACCGCGTTCCTGATGTTTATTGTTCTCCTGCATATCGCCACGTATCGCGACCAGTCTACTGAGCGATTCTGTGTGCACTGATGATGGAGTAATTTTGTGCACCAATTCCTCTGACATCGTCTTATTAATCGTTAGCTTACTATGCAAACATGACAAGTGAAATCTCCCGCAGCAAGCTTAAACATGTGAGAGGTTGATCGCGCAGAGAATCGCTGAGCTTATGTGAGTGCGTGTGTAAAAGCATTTCAGTTCTGCTGAGCCAAATAAGACAGGTCAGGGTGAAGAAGTGACAGCCAAAGAAAAGCTTACCACAAAACGGAGAAGTTATGACAAATCAGACTATAAGGCAAAAAGAAAGTGCAGCTTTATGGTTTCATGGACAAAAGAATTTCTGTGGCTGCAATATGATGAGCTAAATAACCAGGGCTGCACATAAGTGGTCCCAGGTGCGCATTCGCTGTCAAAATAAAAAACACGCACAAGGGTTAGGGTTAAATTTAAAAACTGTACTTTTGAGTTAAAATATATATTTATAATTTTAATAAATGACAAATTAAAAAGGCATGAACATTTTTTTGTATCGAAAAAATATCGAACCGTGACACCAAAGTACCGAACCGAACCGTGAATTTTGTGTATCGTTGCACCCCTAGTATCTATGTATTAAAGGGTTTCTTTAATAAGTAGCCACACAGTGGCAGTATTTGCACCAAAACTTTATAACTGTTCTTTTTTTACATAAAATTTTGATTAAATATTCAGTAAACTCTACGTCAGTATCTTCTTAAAAATTAGACATTTCTACTGCACAAGTTGCTTCTTTAACTTTGCTGTATTGCCTAGCACTGCGGTGCACAATTACAGAAAACGTGAACTGACAGTGTTGCTTAGCTGCTTGTGTGGTCGCTGTTGAAAATGCATCCAGCATATTATTTAAATCCTTAGTCTTACTGGGCAGATCATACCCTGCTGTGAACATAGGCACATACATACGCATGCACTGCCTGCATGCTGGGAGAGTCTTGTTCCGACTGCAGAGACATATGATACTTGACAGTAGCACACATGAAAGGGAGGAGAAAAGATTGTATGTGCAACATCTATAGTTTCACCTGAGTCTCGTCAGAGTCACATAGCCATGCCTTTAACTTTTTGTGGATATCATTTTGTAAACATTCCTGTATACAGAGAAACATCATTATCAAAGCTGCACTATCCGGTACTTCTTTTTGCATACTCGCTTGCTTTCTCCCTCTGTCTATTTTCCTCTTGCTAAAAAAAAACCCAACAGTATAAAGTGATAAAGGAACATTGTGTTCTTCACTCATCTGAAGCCACTATCAGTCTGAGACAACTGTACACCTATGAATTCATGCATACACACCTCGGGAACAAGGTGTGTATGCATGGGTTCGTTTTTTTTTTTTTTTTTTACTTAGATCCTTTTTCTGGTCTTTCTTCTGTCTTTCCTCTCCCTGTCTCACCACAGCTGCTGGATGGCAGAGAGGGAGAGTAGTAGTAGAGGTGGGATTCCCAGACTGCCCATTTGCCCAACCCAGCCTCTGCACTGGCTTGATAACACTATCCCCACCCCCTCTCGCTGCCTCCCCCTACTCCTCCTTCTGCCCCAAGCTGCTGTGCTCTGCAGACCGGTGCCCATGGCAAAGCCACCCAGGAATCTTATCTTCTGCCCAGGCTCATTTCTGGCCCTGCCTGTCTGCCTGTGTGTGTGTGTGTGTGTGTGTGTGTGTGTGTTCTCTCCACCTGCCCGTTTACAACACTGTCTTGCACTCTCACTTTCTCTGTTTGTCTGTTTGTCTGCTAGTCTCTCCGTCAAATAGCCTACACTCCACCCAGAATTTCCAAATGTCTCCCTGATCACATGCTTCTGGGTTGTCGACCTGGTCATGTGCGGCAGTCTCAGCATCTTAATGTGTGCCTTTTGGACAGCCAGTTTTCTTCAGCAAGCCTGCCTATATTTCATAACTCTCTGTCTTTATGCTTGTATACCTGCATGTGTATCTCCTTTTTCCTCCTTCGATCTGCTTCTGTGTCTTCCTCCATGTTTTCCTTCCTGTCATCTTATTGTACATGCCTGGCTGTCTCTATCTGCCACTCTCTTTCTCCTCTCCACCCCTACTAGCTTGTGTATCACCCATTCTACCAGTCACATCACTGTCTGTCTAATGTGTCTGTTTTCACTATGTTTATCTGCCTGTCAACCTATGTTCTTGTCTTTTTTTTAATATACATGTTTATCTTGTGAAATGTTTTTGTCTTTCTGTTTTATTAGGCTTCAGTTTAAATAGCATAATTGTATTCACCCTATGTGGGAAGCTGTTTTCAGTTAAAGTCTGTAAATCCAAGAGCAAGCTGGTAACATAGTGTCTAATTTGTCAACTATAGTGTCATGCGTTTGTGACAAGAGTTGTGCAGCATTTAGAAAATATGACTACATGGCCTTTGTGTGGTTTTCACACTGCACAGCATGTGTACATCACCCTTTATTCAATGACATTAGCCAGCAGAAAAGAAGAACATTCATTACCTTGAAACTCCTGGATATGACAAGAAAAGAAACAGCTAGAAACAGAGACAGATGCCCCAGAGCACTCATTGTCTCAACAATTGACATGAGTGATAATCAACATTTCCACCGACACGCCATTCAAATCTCCTCCCATCGATATCTTTGATATTGCTCGAGGCATTGTTCATTTGTTGTTCCACACGTCTGTCATAGTACAAGTAGCCCCCACACACCTCACCAACCCCATAACACAAACACACGCACACACGCACACACATACACTCATTCTTCCTTGTCTGTCTGAAATGACTATTGACGTTTTTGGATTTGAAATGTGTTAGAACGGAGACAGGTGTGTGTGTGTGTGTGTGTGTGTGTGTGTGTGTGTGTACATGTGTGGTAGAGGGGGCAGCGAGAGGGGCCACTACACATGGTGCAGTCTCACATGTGCTTTTGATTTCCTTGTAATTTTGTTACTGGTAAGCATTAATCCTCTTTCTGTCCAGGATCAGAGACAGCAGTGGAGCAAGTGCTACTAAGATTGGTTGGACAGCAATATGGGATTACGTTTTATTCTTAATTTTGTCTTTCTTATTTGTTGGCTTTTACACTATTACGCTTGTAAAATGTGAGACTGTGTTTTGAAAGAACAACAAAAAGAAATTAAGAAATTAGAGGGCTGGAGACCCATTAAAGACACCACTGTGTGTGTGTGTGTGTGTGTGTGTGTGTGTGTGTGTGTGTGTGTGTGTGTGTGTGTTTCCTTGTTCTTTTTTCATCTGTTTACCTGTCTTTGATGGAGGTCATTTATATTATTTCTCAATCAAAAAGGAGATCTGCAATACCCTTGATTTCTTGGTTACACTTCATTTAACAGTAATAATAGAGATTGATGTAAATATTCCATATGATAGCTCCTCATTCAGCTAATGATCTTGAGTTGATTGTCACTTTAAGGTATTTTCACTCTCCTTTCCTGAAGAATTACAATAAACATGATGTTCATGCTGAAAGTCTAATGAAAATATATAGCTTTTTTGGGTAGGGCATGTTCAGCAGACCATTTGAGTTACATAACAATGACATGAAAATGAGGCATCTCATTCTGAAGTCATCGTAAATGTAACATCAATAAAGCATTCCCATCCTCAATCTGATCACCATAAATTAACATGTCCATTACTGGGAAAATACAGTATGTCTTCAGATTAGTTTAACAATTTGTTCATAACTGGTGTTGAACAGTAAGCTGAAAATCACTAGTACCTCTTGTTGAGTTTTGACTAAGCAGTAGTCTAGAAGGGTTTCCCATTCCCCTTTTCACTCACTGACTGCAAGTCACTCCTTCAGTCCTGGTGAGTCTCACCTCCCATTCCCACTCTTGGTTCAATGGTTATGACTTAGAGGCAGAGAGTCATTTTTGCAAGTCCAAGCCAAGTCTCAGGTCTCTAATGGCTGAAATTAATGTTTTATTGTCAGATAAACACTAAAAAAGTCTCCCTATAACACTTTGTTATATGTCATGAATTATGTTATATAGCTTCTATTGATAAACATTTTAAATGATGCGTGCATACTCACTTAAGAGGACTGCTGCAATTAAGGAAAATGAAAAACTGCTCAATTGAAGTCAATAAATTCATGAACTTCTTTGCTTGTTACAACTGGATGTAGGATGTTAACTGACTTAGTTTGTGGCTCAACCTTCTAATTCATAAATTTTTCCATGTTTAAAGTTTGGAGAAAACATTTGAAAGTGTTCTTGCATCAACTATGGTGTTATTCAATAACAGCAAAAAATGGAAATAACTTTTTAAAAATTGCAAGCCTGCAACAGGTTGACTACTTGAACATCAGTCCTGGAATATTTTAAACAGAACAGTTAGACTTAAAAAATATCAGTTTTGACAATGTCTTGGTGTTAAGTCTGGCTATGTGAAGGCACATAATAATGCCTCCATGGCTGTATACCTGCTCCATTGGTGCCCTGGTGACTGCCGGAGCAAGTATTTTCATAGTTACATGATAAAGTCTTGGAAAAACTTTTTTCATTACTTTTCCACACAGTCAACTTCATATTCATCAGATACCACCTGGATGTACCGAATAACTTCAGCCTTTACCAATGAGTCATGGTCCAACCTTTTCTTGCTGGCTTTCTTTTGATAGCCTGAGGCCTGAGGGTACCCCACCCTCCGGAAGGGGCCCAGCCGGGCCACAGGCGCCAGGCCCCGCCAATCGGCCACCAGGAGTGAGTCGGTACATACATGAGCGCCCAGCCCCAGACACCAAGAACCACCAACACACCAACGTCTGAGGGCATCAGCCACCGACAGGGAGTGTGGTGAGGGGAGATAGGCCTCCATACCTCGGAGAGCCTGAGATGTTCCCAGAGAGGTGGAGTCTAAGACCCAAGCTGACATATAGACACAGACGAACAGGCGCACGACACAAACATGCATTCCCACCCCCATATACACAAACAAATACTTGGCACTCACCCAACGTGGAGACAGACACAAACAGACACTATACACACATTCACACTCCCCAAACATACTCTATATCCCTGGTAAGGGTACCCCTGCCCCCAGAGGGGCAAACCGTACCCAGACCAAGAGGATGTAGCTCTTCTCTCTGGGGTGAAGGAAAGCAGACCGCCTTTTTATCTGCAGTAGCATGGAGGCCCCGCATCCCAGACCCCAATCTGACGGCCAGCAATTCCTCCGAGCCCCTCAGCCCCGATGGTTAAAGAAGGGGATGAGTGAAGACCCCAAACCTCCCTCCGCCCGCTCATATATAGTGTTGCTGCGTGCTGTTCTAAAGTGCATTTAAAACACAGGAGGGCATGGTGCTTCCTGCTAGAGAGCAGCATAGCTCCTCCCGACAACCCTCAGTGTCTATATGCATTTAAAATTGAGGGTAGGGCACCAGCGCCAGAGGTGGGTTTGAATACACAGACCATCCACTGGACGCTGTATACATGCCCACCCCCAAGGCCCTATATGTATGTGTTATGAGAGTATGAGTAATGTGGATGTCTAGGTTGCGGAATAAAATTGAGGCAACGGGCGGACAGTAGGGGACAGAGGGGGAGTGCCTCCCCTGCACCCTGGTGACACACCTGCACCCCAAGCCCTGCGTGTGTGTGTGGGTGTGGTGGACCAGGAAGAGGGAGGCAGCTGAGGATGGGGAGGGAAGAAAGGGAGGGGCAAGTGGCCCCTCCCTGGGGCCAGCTCCCCCACTGACCCCCGTAGGCACCCCAACACTCTGGAACCCACCACAAGGGCAGCAGCAGCACCGTCCCGCCCCACAGAGTCTGGGGTAGCCCACCCGACCCCACCGCAGAGAAAACTGCACCCACCCCATCATCCAATCATCTCCCAGACTACATAAGACAATAGACACCCAGGTTGAGTTCATTCTCCACTTCTCCTATATCTCTCCCCCACCTGCAGAGTGAACTCTGCAGTGAACCTGTAGAGTGAACTCCTGTAGAGAGGAGACCTCCTGCAAAGATATAACAGCCTCCCCACCAGTTAGAGAGCCCTCCAGTTGGGCCAATGCACCAGAGGTCCCCCGCACGGGCCTGCTGTCAGAGAAGAGCTGATGTTGATGCTTTTAAAGCATTCATGTCGTTTGATGTTTGAGCTGATAAATGGTAGGTCTGAAATTTCTAGATTATTACATAGTGCCTGTTCTAC
Organism: Haplochromis burtoni; assembly: GCF_018398535.1. Taxonomy (NCBI): domain Eukaryota; kingdom Metazoa; phylum Chordata; class Actinopteri; order Cichliformes; family Cichlidae; genus Haplochromis; species Haplochromis burtoni. The sequence goes on from NW_024582393.1 coordinate 2,459,040, forward strand.
ATCTATCCAGGGTTCATCTAAGAAGGTGTGTTTGAACCATCTAGAGATGAACTGAAGCCTGTTGGCTAAAAAGTAGTGATTAAAGTTAGGCAGATCTAGTCCTCCTTTATCCTTGGTCCTTTGTAATGTTATTAAGCTGATACGCGGGGGTTTATCTTTCCAAAGGAATTTAGAAATATACGAGTCTAGAGATCTGAACCAATCTTGTGATGGCTTACTTGGGATCATTGAAAATAAATAGTTTAGCAAATTAGCAAGACCATCATTTTTATAGCGGCGATCCTTCCCATGAGTGATATGGGTAGAGATTTCCATCTAGCCAGATCGCCTTCTTCTGTCTTTAAAAGTGGGATGTGGTTTAATTTAGTTAATTCTGAAAGCTTAGGTGAGATATTGATACCTAAATATTTAATATTTCCAGATTGCAGTCGGGTAGATGAAGAATTATGGAAGGAGCAATTAATCGGAAGAACTATAGATTTTGACCAGTTAATTGAATAATCTGAGACACTTGAGAAAGAGTTTATCAATGCAATTACATCAGAGAGATTGGTTTGTGAGTTTTGGAGAAAAAGCAACACATCATCCGCATAAAGGCTGATTTTATGTTCTATATTTTTACATTTTATGCCCTTAATTGTTGTAGCCTGTCTACTTACTGCTGCTAGTGGCTCAATAAAAATTGCAAACAGTGAAGGGGAGAGTGGGCATCCCTGCCTGGTGCCCCTCAGGAGACAGAAGCTGGAGGATGTTTGGTCATTTGTTTTGACTGTTGGGGAATTATATAATATTTTTAACCAGCTTACGAAAGAGTTTCCAAAACCAAATGTATGTAAAGTTGCAAATAGAAATTTCCAGTTAACTCTGTCAAACACATTTTCTGCATCAAGAGACAATATTATGGTTTCAATGTTTTTACTGCATGAGTAGTCTATTAAATTAAGTAATCTACGTGTATTTGTTGATGAGTGCCTACCTTTTATGAAACCAGTTTGGTCAGGATGAATCAAAAGGGGGGTTATTTTCTCCAATCTCTTTGAGAGAGCTTTGCAGATTATTTTAAGGTCTACATTAATAAGGGATATTGGACGATAGCTTGAAGGAAATACAGGGTCTTTGCCTGGTTTTAGTAAGAGACTAATATTTGAAGAGTTCATATTAGGTGGTAGTCATTTTCTTTGATTTCCTTCAACATTCTGTGAAAAACTGGTGCCAGGATTGTCCAGAATTCTTTGTAAAATTCTGCTGGAAAACCATCTGGACCTGGAGCCTTATTATTGGGCATACTTATCAGAGCTTCCTGGAGTTCACCTGGCGTCAGTGACGAATCCAGTGCCATTGCTTGGGTGTCTAATAATTTTGGAAGAGTTACATTGTCGAGAAATTGATCAATTTCGTTTTTAGATGGGTTTATTTGTGGTGTCTATAAAGTTTCATAGAAATCCCTAAAAATTTTGTTTATTTTTTTAAGGTCATATATTGTATTCCCAGATAAATCTTTAACAGCACATATGGTTGTTTTTTCTTTATTGATTTTTAACTGGTTAGCTAGAAATTGTCCGGATTTGCTACCATTTTCAAAATTTTGCAGGCGAAGTCTTTGTACTAAGAATTGAGTCTTTTTATTAATAATTTCATTTAATTCTAGTTTTGTTTTGCGTATTTTGTTCAATATTTCTTGATCTTGGCAGGACACATAGGTTTTTTCTAAGGATTTGATGTTTTTTTGTAATTCCTGAACATTTTTGTTTTCTTCTTTCTTTTTATGTGATGAGAAAGAAATTATTTAACCTCTCATCACAGCTTTCCCTGCTTCCCAGAGGACAGATGCCGATGTTCCAGGAATGTCATTATAGCTTAAATATAGAGTCCATTCTTTTTTAAAGTATTTGATTAACTTTTCATCTTTGAGTAGTGATGTATTAAATCTCCAGTTTTTGCTTGGCGTTGTATTATTCTTGTGTATTAGTGTTAAAGATACAGGAGTATGATCGCTGACAGTTATAGGGTGAATCTTAGTGTCTGAGATGTCACTCAGCAGTGAGCTGCTGACTAGGAGATAATCCAGACGAGACTAGGAGTGATGGACATGTGAAAAGAAAGTATATTCCTTACTGTTGGGGTGAAGGGAGCGGCATGCATCGCAAAGACCAAAGTCGCTGTATTGAGCCTATCCATTTCTTCATTTAGCCCCAGGTTGAGGTCCCACCCAAGAAGAAGTGTGCAAGCTAGGTGTTCAGAGAGTGTACTAAAAAATTTGTGGAAGAATGAGGGGTCATCAACATTTGGACCATATATACTTACAATACATAGCGTTTGATTAAGTATAGATAGTTTAACGATTAGGAATCTGCCCTCTGGATCTATAACTGTGTCGAATATTGTGAAATTAATATTTTTATGTATTAAAATTGCTACTCCTCTTTGTCTAGAATTATAACAGGCTGAAAACACATTAGGAAACTCAGGTGTTTTAAGTTCATTCAGACCTGTGACAGGCCTGTGAGTCTCTTGTAATAAAACAACGTCTGCCTGTAGGTTTTTAAGTTGGTTAAATATTTTAACCTTTTTTCTCTGGAGCCAGCTCTATGCACATTCCATGTGTCAAACCTTAGTGTGCCCATAGTTGTGTGTTTGTGGCGAATGATGTACGCTGTGTGTCTCACTTAGACGGGTGAGGAAAATGGAAACACATCATTTGTTTGTAAATAAAGAGAAGAAAAATGCACGTCGAGAAGCTCCATAGGTCTGACTATGTGTGTGCGTAATAACTAGTATGAGCAAGTGTGAGCACATCTGAGTGTGTGTGTCCTATATCTGTGTGTGCTGTGAGGCTGTTGTAAATGTGGTCTCCCGCTTCCTGTCTTCGGAGTGCGATGCGATGCACTCTTTCAAACCCTATGTTTTTCACCGTGTCCCCCGGCAGCTTCAGGTGGGTTTTAATGAAGCTTCTCACGGTCGTTTCCGGGTCCTCTCTGGCAGACTCTGGAAAACACAAGATTATCTCTCATGCTACGGGCTTGTAGATCAATAATGGTCTGTTTTATTTTCTTATTTTCTATGTTTAACTGGGTCACCTTTTCGGCTAGAGATTTGACCGAATCCGGCAGCGCGGCGTTTTCCGCAGCAAGTGTTTCCACCTGCTGCTGGCTGAACTCTTCCTTTAGAGATTTAAATTCCCGGCGTAAGATCTCCACCAGGGACAGCCTCGCATCAAAACTGGACAATCGCTTATCGATTGACTCCAGGATGTCTACAACGTCATCTCCTTCACCTCCCGTTTGACTCGAGCTGGCCCTTGGACATCTTGCACCAGTCAAAAGAAGGAGAATGATGGATCAAAAATATCCCAGTTGGAGAGACTTCTGCAGTGCTGTTACAAAACACACCAAGTGAATGGGTTGCATTTGGCATCCTAATGAGGTGTCTGGTAAGTGAGTAAGTGACAGATAGAAGCGCTGCACTAAGTTACTAAGTTGAATGAGGTCTCCTTGTCTTGAATGAATGGAGCCAAAACCTCCACAAGTTCTTTGAGCTGACTCAACTCTCTGGCTGATAACCTGAGCCTTTTATGACCCTGGACCTCCAAGAATTTGGGGATTCCAGTCAGTGACTGCCTCTACAAAGCGTAAAGTGCTGGTCCATGTTGTTGATACAGCTGTAGGGATGTGCCGGATGGCTCCACAGACACCATCTCAAATGCTTCTTTTAGTCCACAAGTAGAATGTAGTAAACTATAGAACTTAGTCACTCTTGCCATGACAGTGTTCAGAACGTTTATCTTCTTCGGTATGTGTTGTATAACAAGCTGTAGTGTATGTGCAAAGCACTGCAGACGTTGTTGTTGTTGTCAGCAGCTGCTCTCGATAGATTCCGTGTCATCCTAAAACTCCTGACTTGAGTCTTCCCGGAGATCAAAGTTTTCCAAGTCTTCAGCATCTTCACTACTTGGAGCAGATGGAAAAGAACTGTGAAAGTCCAGGCTGGGGAACAGCACTAAAACCCCATCTCAGAGAATCTTTATTTAACTAAACTTTTTTGTTTTATTTTGGTTCTTTTTAGACAAAGTAAAGATAGCATTGGTTTTCTGTTTTTATCTATTTGCACTACAATTATTTTAGTGTGATATAAATGATTGGAGGTGGAAGCATTAATTCCACAACATGCCTCAGAGACATCTGGTTCCCTCCAGGCTTTATGTCAAAGCTGCACTTCCAGGCAGGTGCATTCCCTTTGTGTTTGAGACAGGGGAGCAGAGTACTGCGGCGTAGAGGAGATCGATCCACCCTGGGAAGTGTTGTCTCTGCCTCTGCATGACATGAGGTTCTAACATAAAGGGAGAGGTCACCCACCTAGAGTCAGGCCGACGCACCTGTGTCCATTAGGCATGTGTGTAAAAGTTCACTTACACACACACAAACTCAAACATATACGTCTAAGCTTACACTTAATAATTTTTATAGAGATTTCAACTTTATTTGGTTGGCAAAATCAGTTGAAAATACAGTTTATTTTTATGTTGTCCTAACAATAATGTCAGAACTACATCAGCTCAGATTCTGGATGCGTATTCACATTTACGTAAGATTAAGTTGCCTTGGGAACATCTCCTAGCAGCATCACCCTTGTTAACTTTCCTACTGCCTAATGATTCAACACCTCAGTAATGAGGTCTAGGTGGGTAATTAACAACAACCCCGCATCAGAGGGTTTTTTTTCTCTCTTAGTAGTAGGACATATAATTACAAGAAGATAACACTTCTCAGATTTTTTTGACAAATGAAGAACTCTGGTTTATGCAAGGCGTATTCAAAAGATGAATATATAAATATATTAACCATGAGCTATCACCATTTAGGTTACAAAAACATATGCAAAGTGTTACTAAAGGGAAGAACATTTTAAGCATATTGTTTTATTTCCACTCTACAAACAGCTCCCATAAACCTGATCAAATCTTGTTCATGTGCAGCACTATAAAATGTGATTTCACCATGTGGATTGAGTGTAGTCAGTATATAAAAGCTGAAGTTTATAACAGTCCTCTTAATACATTTTTCTGTCAGCTGCATGAGTGAGTTGGAAAGAAAGATAGTGAAGGCAACAGTGAACTTAGCCCTTGTGATGTGTCTTTCCCTGTGGGCTTACTATATCCAGATTAAGGGAGAGTTCACAGATAGGCGACAGGCTCCAGCACCCATATCCAATCAGACGGTTCCCTCAGGGGAACCATGTGGTGCACACATATGTGGCCACAGCCTCACAGCATGACACCACAGTGTCCTCCAGGAGTCCTCCACAAGGATCAAGGGAAGCTGTTCGTGAGAGAGTAGCACTTTGCAAGAAGACTAGGTGGTGTATTTGAAGATCAGGCAATGCATTGCATGAACACTGGCAAAGTATGTCATGGTTTGTGCAAAGTTCTTGAGGCACTATTAGAGCAACGAAGATGAGGAGAGGAGGGAAGGAATGTCCCAATGTGCTCATGTCTGATTTTTTGCAAAGCTCACACCTTTAAAGGCCCTCAAAAGCTGATCTGAAAGTCTGTTTGTAACACTATTAACTTCTTTGTAGTGGAGATATCATCTGAATTTCAGGAGCGGGACCACTCCCCCTTCTCTCCCCTCCGGCCTCAGACCATAAAAGCCCCCCTTCTCCAATACCTGCTGTTCTCATTTTCATGCCCCCCCCCCCAATTTTCCCTCTCTTCTCCTCTTCTCCTCTCTTTCTTTCCTTAATTAATTTCCTGTTAGTACATGGTGATCTGCCCGGCCCGGGAGCCATCACCAGTCCCCTTCGAGGCCTTCCCCAAACCGCAGCGCCAGTTCACACTTCCTCATCCCTCATTGCCCATCGTTACCGAGGATGTGGTCCCAGCTAGTGAACTCATTTTTATCCTTATTTGAAGATTCCTTACATAGGTCACATGTGAGTAGCACTGTGAGCTAAAGAATAACATTACGTGTACATTATTGGTGTGTCTGCATTCTTAATGTTACGCATACGTTACGTGCATGTTATTGTTTTTAAATACATTTTGCTTAAAAAATGCTTTGTTATTTTGATGTCACTGAATTGTGTTGCCATGCATATCTGCAAATAAGTGTTCATCAACCAGTGACGCTAATGGTGCCTGTGATTGATTACTTTGTCATGTACAATGAATATGGAGCTTGCAAAGAAGAAGAAGAAGAAGAAATGTAAGTATTTATTATTCTTTTTTGTGTTTCAGAATTGCTGTACCTTTGCCGTACCTTTCTTTCTGTTTGACTGTATACAGTGATATAATGAAGAAAGAAAGAATAAGAAGATAAATTAACACACATGTTTGTGCTTTAATACATGAGCAAAGTAAGCAAGCACTGCAGACCAGTAAATAATTAATCATTGTATAGTTATTGGTTTAAAGAGTTCACAGTTTTATAATCGTACATCCTTCCACAGGTTTTTAAGAACACATTACTATGAAAAGCCTTACACAGTGACAAAAAACAGTCCAACACAACTCCCAGAGCCATCACACTTGATCTTTATGAATGAATCACACTATCCTACCATTTTCCTCTCATCTCCCTTCCTGCCCCCTACAGAACCAGAGCAAAGCCATAGCTCATATTTTCACTGACAAAAGAGGTGACAGTGAAAGGAAAGTGAAAAGGCTATAATAAATGCTATGGGAGAGGTACAAGGAAGAGAGTGCAGCGTTTGAAAATGGTAACCTTTTTCACATGCTGATTTAGTATTCATTATTAATGACCTTTCTCTACCTGAGCAAAGCTGTTGCCAGGAAGCCCCTTCGTGTTGGTGTCTGCCAGGAGCTGGGGAAACTGCGGCCTTGTTCAGACTTGTTGGCTGATGGATTTCGATGCTTGGTATGCGTCTTTCGCACAAATACTGTTTAATTTGTTCCGCAGAGTCCACACACTGTGTAAAGAATGGTACGAACATAACGGTCAAGATGTTAAAGTTCAGAGTGGCATGCTGGACACAAATTAGGGGTCAGAAAAGGCAGACTGGTGTTTTGCTATTTGCATTGTCTGTCTCTACCTGAGAGGAAAGAAATAAAAAGAACGGTGTGCAAGAAGACGGGAAGATAGGCAACACGTGCAATCATCCACTTCTCTCAGTCATCTCGCATTTGCCTCTTTCGATTTTATCAAGAAGGCATTTTCATGCTAATTGATCTTAAAAAGCAACTGTGCACACGGTGCATTGTGAGTGTGCTGCTGTGAATGCGTGTGTGCGTCGTTGTGAGCTTGTGTGTTTGAACAATCATCTTAAATGTGCTCATCCAGGCTCGATATTCTATTCACAGAGCCTACACACCGACAATCACTCCTACACTGTGAGAGACATGCTCCTAAGCACATTCAAACTTCACTGGCAGACAGTACTGTAAAACTGATCTATCTATCTATCGCTCCACCTGCCTGTTTATCTAGCAATTCTTTCTATCACTCTACCATTCTTTTCTCCGTCTGCCTCCATTCATCTGTCATTATCAGACCAAAAAAATGTAACACATACTTCCTCTCCTTTGCCGATAAGGCTCTCTACACATCACTCAGGAGCAAGCTGTGGGGACCACCAAAAGACACACACACACACAAGTAACTCTGCGAGATCTCACCTCAATTACACCATTATTTCTTTTGTTGTCATTTTTCTGTCTAAGTCTTCAGAAATATGTCTTTGCTGCCTCTTTTGTCTAGCCAAACGCCAAATTATTATATTGCAATCACGGGCTCTTCTCTGTGCCAGGGATTTACTGTACCGTCAATATTCACTATCACTTCCTCTTTGCAGCTATAATTAGACTTCTTGCTGCCATTGTATTTTGGAGAACTTCAGCCAAACCACAGTCTTCTGTGAGACTTTGGTCCCACTCTGATTTGTTGCATGGCCACGAGATGTTATTGACAGTGATATTTCTGTCAACGCTCTCCATAGTAAATTAAAATAAATAATACTTTGTGATGATGGTGCTGGTTTAATTTTAGTAGTTAACGCCAAAAGGTCAGTTTTTTGATGCATTGTGTCGTTTTTTTGTTTTCCTAGAACCACTGAGCAATACCCTCTTCTGATTGCACTACATCCCCTGATCAAAAATACTATTTTATGTGATAAGGCAATTTGTTATAATTGCCCGACAACAACAACTGCATAATATCATTATCATCCATCCCTAATTTTAAAAAAAAATGAATTCAATTTAAACGCACGTGATAATGGGCCTGTTGTGCTTAGTACAAATCAGATAGCACATCTTGTGGCCACAAGTAATTCTTTATATTCCTAAGTATTATTAATAAAATAATATTTTTCCCACCTATCACCAATGGGAGCTCTGTGGTAAAGATCAGAATTTGACTAAATCAATTAAAATGCCTTACTTTGCCTTCACCACTTCACAATCACAATTTTTTATCACAAACTGCATGCTTGTGATCTGAGTTACCTTTATAAATATTTAAGTCTTTTTTCTAATGAAACATACATTAACCAACCAATCATTACAGTAGGTACACCCTTGGAGATGCTTAACACAAATATCTAATCAGGCAACCCAGAGGCACCAGCTCAATGCATATAGAGATGTAGCATGGACAAGATGTCCTGCTGAGGTTCAAACTCAGCATCAGAATAGGAAGGAAAGGTGATTTGCTGACGCTGGACCTGATATGTTGTTGATGCCAGATGGGCTAGTTTGATTTTTTTCAGAAACTGCTGGGATTTTCCCACACATCCACCTCTAGGGTTTACAGAGAATGGTCCAAATAAAGAGAAAACATCAAGTGAGCAGCAGTTCTTTGGACAAAAAATGCCTTATTGATGCCAAAAGTCAGAGAATAGCTGAACTCCAAAGAGGTTATATGAAGGCAGTAACTGAAATAACCACTTATTACATCCAAGACCACACTGACTGACATTGGAAAAGCATTGCCTGATCTGATGAGTGTAAATTTCGGTACGGTATGGTTAGAATTTGGCATAAAGATTATAATCTACCTGAGTATCTTAGCTGACCACATCAATTAAACTGGTTTCTTGAACATGACAGTAAGTTCACTGTATTCAAAAGGAGATCTCAATACAAAAGAGCACCTTTGTGATGTGGTGTAAGGGAAGACTTGCTTCATGCAAGCAAACAAATCTGCAGCAACTGTTTGATGATGTCGTTTCAGTATGGACCAAACTCTCTGAGGAATGTTTTGATCACTTTTTTGAATGTATACCACAAACAATTAAACAACACTGAAGGCAAAAGGGACCCCAACCCAGTGCTAGCAGGAAGTAACTGATATCATGTTTGGTGAGTGTATATATGATTTTAGACATGCTAAATGGGTTCAGTGGGAGATTATCTAATATGAAACACTATATTTTAAAGTTTCAGTCTTATGACTATGTGTGTCTCATGTGACACTGTTTATTGCTGAATGAGGTAACAACAGTGTACAGCTGCCAGCAAATGAAAGTACTGCAATATTGATGCATTTGTAGTATTATGAGCAGCATGTCTGTGGTGCCTTTCCAGGGGGAAATGCTGTATTAAGTTACTGCTAATGTAAACCAAACATTTCCTACTGCTGCAGCTTCACATTAAAAGCATTTCACCGTGGAAACATGAGTTGACCTTTTTTATTAAGTAATCTGCCACTGACTGCAAAACAAGACAACAGTCACTTTCTGCGATTTTTGACAGCAGATCAGTTTGAAATATTGCACGGAGTAATGGAACAAGAGGGAGAAACCGCAGCGAGCTGTTAGATGAAGAGCTGCAGGCGACGTCTCGGTGAGGTAACCAACTTTCACTGTGCTTTGCTGTTCGCAGGCTCATGCCGTGTGCAGCATAAAATCAGATCACAGTTGTTCGCCGAATGATGGAAAAATGGCTATAATTTGTGAACTAGCTTGTTTTGCTGCCCCCAGAATTGTTTGACCTGTTGTTTTAAAGTGCTGTTGCTTTTACCACCAGTAGTTTAACTACAGGTTGTGCCAAATCAACCAAGACTGAAACCTTTGAAGCTGACATTTTAAGTTATAATTCTTAAGATTTCACCCCATGTTGGATTTTTTAATACCTGAGGTTAGACATGCATTGCAATTATGCAGAATTATTTGACCTGTTGAATCAGATATCTGCTGTTTCAGCATATTAATTGCTGGTTTACTGGTGCTAAAAGAAAATGTATATAACACCATAGAATTCTTTGGTTATAAAATAAGGCGTCATCAATTGCTTGGGAATGAATCATTCTTTTAGAAATTTGTAAAGAAATAGATAAGTGCAGAGTTTATACACCAACCATTCAAACATTAAGAGCTATGACCTCAATACTTTTGATCACATTGTGTACACTTAATGAATTATTTAAAATTCTCTTAAAAACATGGCAAAAATCGAATTCACGAATTCCCTCGATTTGAGGTTAGGGTAAGGTTAGGTTTAATTTAAGGGAGTAGTGCCATAGGCTCATATTTGCTTTGGCATGTTAGGCTTATATTCATATTCTCTGGCAACCAGCGTGATATTTTCAGATATTTAAATGTATGCATGTGTAGAAAATACAATATAAAAATGGCCACGTTCAAAAAGTATTCTCACACACAGTGATACATGCACTACACCTCATCTTCTCTCAAGACATTTTTTGCCCATGGGTATACCAAACAGCCAGGTGTTATCGTGCTCCCCTATGAGTCCTGTTTTCCTTCCCAGAGCAATTAATGACAAACTGGAGTTGGAAATTGTGGCCCCAAAATGGCTGCCTATCTAGAACTGAGGTGTCACATCACCCTGACAACCGGGGCAAGCCCTCGGAGTATCATCAGTGTGCACCAACAAAGCCAGGAGTCAGAGTTCATCCCACCTCATGACCTCTCTGTGGAATTGATCTGTTGTGGTGGAAATGGGATTTTGGTGCTGCATGATTCAGACAGCAGCGAGTAAATGAAGTCATTTTCTGTCTATGATGATTGATTGCATGTATCATGTATGACATCAGATCCAACAAGCCAGTTTTATAGTCAGAAAGAACACGAAATAGAATTAGGTTAATTATATGTCACATTTATGAGCGCGAAATCGTGCGTGTGCGTGGGTGTCAAAGGTAGGAATGTGCACGGTGCAATCGAGTGTATAGGTGATGTTGTCAAGAAGCTGGTGTTTGTAAAGAGACTTGTGTGTTTTCAGGGCAGCCAGTCAGTCAAGGAGAGGAGCTGTCAGCATGGCTGATCTGTGCAGCCGGTGCTCGGCACAAGCAGAGACGCCTACCCATGTCAAATGTCACAGCGCTAATCTCTTTCCAATGCAGGCCAGGTATAACTGCAGGGGCATGAGGTACACACACCTCATTGCTCCACATAGTAAGAGCCCCTTGAGATCCAGCAATTCGCAAATCTACAGGATTTATCTTAATAAAAAAATAGCACCCTGTTGAGATTATGATGGCATATGTGTAATCCACTAATTTTCCAGTTCTTACAGAGCAACAGGGATTACTTTCCTGGTCATATCAAGTATGGTGGCACTGTATAAACTAAGCTGAACTCTTGGTTTTTATCACCCAATGGTGAGTGGAATGTGATTCGCATACTTACATTATTGTGTTTAATTATGCAAAACAAGGTCTAAATGTATGTGGATGTACTTTTATATCAAGCTCATAATTTCATGTTGTGTATTAAACTAAACAAAGGTTTTAAGACATGTTTAGGCCACACATCTGCTGCAAGGCCGCTTTGCAGATAATTCCAAAGGTTTAATGTGTTATTGAATGTGTTTGTGGCCTTGTTTGTTTTTGCCTAAGGGGAGATAAGTCACCGCCTCTTATCCGTGTGTCAACAAACTTCCACTGGAAGACTGTTCACTCCACACATGACCCAATAAAATGCTTTTTTCCCCCCTCTGGAAATTAACGAATTCTCTGTCTCCAGATCAGCAGCTATTTTTGTATATATGCATTTGCATAATAAGTGCTTAACATTTATAGCTCCCCTTATTTATCACATAGTAAACCTATAGTTTTATGTGTAAGTTAGATTGGAATCTTCGCATATAATAAATACATTTTAAACAATCATAATATTATAGATATTACAGCTATAGGTATCTGTATCTATGTAGATATAGATCCGGCTTATGCCAAGAACACAGTGTCATTTTCAAAAGATGCACATTTGAAACTACTGCAGTAATTTTGTTCCTGGCACATCCCTTCCAATCTCTAACAAATTGTTGCTAATCCAGTTAAAGAGGACCCCCCCCTGCCCTTCTTGTCCCTCTAAACTTTTTGAGCATTCAGTCATGCGCCTGCCATTTCCTCATTCCTTTGTGCTCTTCCTACTAAATTACTGAGAGGTGATATACAGCCCGAGTGTCCCAAGGCTAAAGGAGATTTAGAACTTTGTCCCATATGAAGGAGAGGTGAGAAAAGACATTACTATGCAGAATAGGTAATATTGAAAACGCCAGAGCACTTTACGGTGCCCAATGCAGATTATCAATCTATTTGTGTAACTTGGCTACTTCATTTCCCTTTTCATTTATTTGCCTTGCTGCAACCGTTTACAGTGCTGAAACTGAAAATTGAAGCAATATTCCTAAGCAAAATAGCCATCTTCTGAGGGATAGAGTGACCTCTTTTGTTGAGCTCAGAGGAATCTTTTGAGAGAAATGGCATTTCTACATATGATTATCTACACCTTGTTTATAGATTCTTCTCCAAGGCCTTCAGCTTTGTCACCAAGAATTTATCGGGGCATCTTGTCTTATTAAAGAGCAACACTTGCCACCATTGTGCTGTATTAAATTTAGCACCACGGACAGAGGCACGCTTTGCTTGTCTTCCCACTAGTTTCAGCACCGTGGATAGAGGCTTATCTCAGTCAGCATTCCTGTGTTTAAAAGCCTTTTTGTTGTTGCTGTTAAACAATTGCAATCTGTGAGGCTGTAAATATTAACAGTCCAAGTCTTGATTTATTTTGCTAATGAGCACTGAAAACTTAATTATAATTCCATTGCTTCAAACAAATATGAAGGGGGGTATAAAATAACAGTAAATAAATGTGGAAATTGTCTGACAGACTGGGTGTTTTGAGTATTGCGGAAAGGATTTGCAAGAGCTACACAATCGTATTTGAGTATACCCAAATGGACTGGAATAAGTGCCATTTGGGGAGTGCACAGACACGCTGTAACACGTCTTTCTCGCTAACTGCGTGTCATCAGTCCGATGGGCTCAACCACCGCAGCCTCTCCACTACCTCTCAGGTAGGTTGTGTGACGAAGCAGACCACGAGGGACCCGTTGTGGCGCCATACCTTGCGTAATCATCGCGACAGTACCCACTGAACATAATTACAATGATTTGTGCCCTCCCATTTCACCCTTGTATTAAAAAATATTGCTGCAGGTAACTCAGGCGTGAGCGCAGACAGGACTGCTGTGGTGAATGGAGTGTGGCCCCGAGGGAAAGCTTGGAGAGCAGAGCACAGTGTCATGCCAAAGAAAGCCAAGTCCCACCCCCCGGCCCCCCTCCTTTCTCCACTACCACCACCATCACCACCACCCCCGCAACTGCTGGGGCTCGGTCATGCCGTGAGAACGGGATGACATTACCGGGCCATTTAGCTGGCGGAAGAGCGGAAAGAGGTGAGAGAGGCGCTGTGTCGCCCTGAGAGTGTGTCTTTTGTTATTTAATGGTTAGCTAATTTCTGGGCGGGGTGTCGGGTGGGGTTTCCACACATCCCCCCACCCCCCCTCCCAAAAAAAGGAGGAAAACAACATAGCACAGTACGAATTTTAAGAGTCATACCCTGGCCTTACTGTGGCACCTCGGCGTACATATGGCTGCGCGCATGGCAGTCCCCCAAGGGCCCACTGTGAGGTAATGGGTCTGAATCATTCTATTTAAAAGGAGTGTCCAGCAGACACAACTGCCAAGAGCCAACTAGCTTAACTTCACTGTGAGTTATTCATCGTTAACATTCTGCTTTGCTGACCGCTAAAATGGCTTTCATTAGATTGGATTCAAACAGGATTATCAGCATTCTTATCATTTATACACTAACAAGACCCCGGGTGTTGCTGTTCTCCTCTGGGGATACAGATAAACATGTACTTACTCCCAAAGGAAACAACCAGGAATGGCAATTATCCCACTGAGAGGTCGTTGTCCAAGCTAATAGGAAGCTGATGTAACCATCTGATCTTATATTCAGCTGAGGTTTTGGTTACAGTGAATGTTCAAATCCACCGCCGTTGCACCTTCCCCGTGTAACGTCGCAGATTTCCGTTTGCGGTCGTTTGAATCAGATGATACTTGCTGTTATATAACAGAGGTTATTCTGTTTAGTCCATTTTTATCACAGACATAAGCACGCCTTTAATTGGTGCATGCCTTCAATGGGAAATGTGTAAACACCTAACTCGCTCAAACTGTCAATTTTATAATGAAGGACTGCCAAAATAATCAGAATAAGGCCTCCGGTTTTATTTAAATTCAGATTTGTTGGTGCCTTCAGGCTCGTAAGCTAAAACGATTTGATGAAGAAGCTGAGTGAATGTTTAGCTCATCAAATGATCAACAAATGATCAGGAAATATCTTTTTTCTTTCTTTTTATGATTTTGAGCTCATTTCTGGTGTAAATGGAATCAAAATGTAGTCGCCCCCCCCACCCCATTGTCTTCATTACCTGAAATAACCCGAATGGCTTTTTTTCTTCCTTTTTTTCTTCCTTGTGCCCCCTCTCTACGCCACTCGGCGGTGCTCACAGACTTCCCCTTTCTGAAAATGAAATAATCTATTCGGTGTGACTTTCGAAACGGCGGAAGAAAGTAATAATAATATGTAGTCTAAACCGCTGCAAAAAAAAGCTGTGCTTGCTTTTGATAACAGCGAACAGTCGAAGCCGTGCGAGGAATTCTCCATTCGTGTATTTTTTTTTTAGCTTCGCCTGTAAGGCTGTGTTTCAGCACCACGGAGCTGTCCACCGTCCTGGAGCGAAGCGAGGATGCAGCGACTCGCTGCTGCTGCCGTCGAGGATGAGGAAGGTGGATGAAGGATATGCAGAGTGACTTAAGCACATAAAACAATAAATAAACCTCCGATTAACCGCAGACACCATCAATTTGTGGTCAATGTTTATTTTCACTTAATAGTAGGTACATTTCTGAAAATAGCTGTACGGCTTATTACTCCTGATAAAAACTGTGTGTGTGAGAGAGTCTTTGTCTGTGTGTATCTGCGTGTGTGAGTGTTTGTCAGTCACCCAAGTATTGCATTCTTAAGTTCTTGAAAGTGTAGTTATTTGCTCTGAGTAGGAGCACAAAGGACCGTATTCTCTATATCTCTCTATTTATAGACCCTCTCCCCTCGGTGGAATGTACCATTGTCTACTTGCCGAAGAAAAGGGGGGGGGGACAGAAATATGCTGGGTTTATATATGCCGAGTTTAAAGCGCCCCCCCTTTATTCTAACCTCCCCTCTGTTCTGGCAGAGATCGAACCGACCCTGTTCGTTTAAACCGAGAAGACACCCTTACAGACTCCTCAATGCAAAAAAATAAAAGGGTGCCAAGAAGCTGGGACGAAGGAACGTGGGTGTAAATAGACAGTGAACGCTCTTGGTCTCTCTCCCTCTCTCTCTCTTCTCTCTCTCCCTCCCCCTTCTTCTTCCCTCTCTTTCTCTCTCTCTTTTATGAAATCAATGAACGAGTTATTGGTTAGGACATAAATATAAGGAATCAAAGCCTCCACCGGGACCAACGGCACTGCGCGCTTTTGATATGCGTCTTCGCCAAATGCTTCATGTGTTTTCAAATCATTGTAAATACTGGCTTTGATAGGACGAGAGCGGAACCATCCCTGGTACGGCTTGGTCTCGGAACCAAATTTTGACCAAGACTTCCACCAGCTTTTTTCCAACGTAAAACGAGACTCCACCATTACCATCTGCTGCTGTTGTACCCATCCCAACTCACTGGCCGGTCCGAAGATGGCAACTTTAACCAACGGGCAGGTGGACGGCACGGTGCACGGTGTTGGTGTGGTCTCCGCCAGCACGAACGGGCTCGTGAACGGATTAAACCACAGCCACAGCCCGGCGGGATGCCCGGCCACCATCCCCATGAAGGACCACGATGCCATCAAACTCTTCATCGGTCAGATCCCCCGCAACCTGGATGAGAAGGACCTCCGGCCCCTCTTCGAGGAGTTCGGCAAAATCTACGAGCTCACTGTGCTCAAAGACCGCTTCACGGGCATGCACAAAGGTGGGTTATGCCCATATTCCCCGCGACACCTATGGCTCTATTTGTTTTTGCCAGAGTGAAATCTGTCACAGGTTTGGTGAGAGCGGGGAGCCTGAATCATGCGGGATTTAATAGGTAGAGCAGCGGAATTGTTGGCCAATTGTTTCTATAGTGCTGGAGCTTGAATTACTTTTCTGCATGTTTATTCGCATTTTGTTTCATTTGTGGCACGTAGAGGGGGACATTATTTCCAGCGTCTGACTTGTCACTGGCTCCCAAAATCAGTGCTTCATTTTCTACCCTATTAAACACACATATGCAAGCATAAGAGTGTCACGAATCGGGAGTCACGACGGCATGAATATGTGTGGGGGGTGATTTTTAGGAGGACCAATGTTCCTATAGTGTGCACGGGAGTATTCACACATCTAGTCCAGCGGTTGTAAACGTGCTTTCATTCACTCTGCTGAATCCTGATTATTAACCTGGTGTTTTCACGTTGCAATAGCAGGGAGGCTGTTTGATTGCCTCAAAGCAATACATTCTGTAAGTCGCTCAGTGTGTGTGTGTGTGTGTTGGGGGGTAGTTGGGTGGGGGTTGTGATGAGTTGGCGGGGGAGGAAGGGAGTGAGTGAGGGAGGGTGTGCGCGTGCACATGTACACGAACGTGTGCAACAGTGGAAGGACTATGAGCATGTTGTAATTTTGTGCAGCATTTAAGCCTTTGTCAGTGTTTCAGGTTTGGGTGATCGAAGTGATTCCCTCTTAAAAATAAAAATAAAAAGAAGAAATCGCACTAAAGTGGTGATTGCATATAGAGGTATTATTTTAACCAGTTTTGAAATATTCTAATCAAATACTGCCTTAATAGCTTTTTCTGTACCAACAATGACTGACCCTGTCAGGGTTGCCTTTGTTATAGAATTGACGACAGTGAATCATCATAAACTTTTGATGCAACAGTGTTATATGCCCTTCTGGTGTAATATAAAGAATTGAAGTGCTCCAGCATGAATGATGGTGCCTTACCCTTGCATTTTATTTTCTACTCTCACGGGAATAGTCATTCTGTGGAAATCACCATCTAGTGAGAGGTCACAAATTGATCTGCTATACCGGCAGGACACATCGCAGGGTGAAAAGTAAGCTGCCACTTTTCAGGACCCCTCTCCTTTGCCTTTTAAGCCATCACCCCCCACCCTGAACCTTTGCCTCGTGCAAACAATGTGTGACATCCACCATGTGTCAGGAAATGATTATGATATACAAATAAATTCCAGAGGACAGAGAGTGTGTGCAGACATTGAGGGAACCAAAGAGGCAGGAGAAGAGGAGGAGGAGGAGGGGGGTGTATCTTTTATTAATAGCCCAGCTGTAGTAGAGACTCCCTGTTGGACGGTTAATCACTAGTGGCCCCAGAACTATAGGCATGGCTCGCCAGCTGATTCTAAGAACTGTCTCCTAACTGCGATATACGGTCCTGCTTCCCAGGCTGAGCCCCCGCTTTCATTAGCGAGCCCCCGCTGTGCTCATATTTTAACTAGCTCGAGGCACCAGCTACTCCTTGGCTTACCAGCTCACTGGCTCACTGCGAGCTGTTTGAAGGCCGCGTTTTCCCCGCACCCTGAGGTTTCCGTAGAAGATGCCCAAATTAGCAGTAAAAGACAGTACATCCCACGGACAACGGGCAAAGTGACCGACTGTCGTCACACTGGGCTTATTGAACACTGCACAATATCGCATGAACTAGGTACAGTAAGCCATCACAGGAAGATAAATGCAGTTCGCAAATATTAAAATATATATACGAAGAACCTGTTTTCTAAAGAGATCACCATTACTGATCTGCAGAAATGAAAGTGAAATTAATCCATGTGAACGAATTTGATAGCAGTTTTATGTATGAACACATTTGAACTGGCTTTCAAGCTGCTACGCTTCCCCGTCAGCTTTTCCGCATATGTGTGGCTCTCCCCTTTCCTTTCAGTTTCTTCAGACTGTTTGCATTTGTCCTCTTACAGAATAGAGAGCATCAAGCTGAGGGCATGATGACCCTTTAAGGTGTGAAATGCTCCAGTGGAGTGAAGTCTATAGAACTGTCCGGCAGAAAAGTCCTCTTCCATCTTTTCTCCTTTTCATTAACTCTGCTTGATTCCATTCATTCCTTCCCTTCCTTCGCTCTTCTTTTCTCTTCACTTTATGCACTGACACCTTGTGTGTTCGGTGACAGTGCATCTTGTTCTGTAATGGTTGTGGTAGTACAATGCCCCAGCTTGAACCACAGATTGTAGATGATCGACTGCCATTTACTTTACAATTTTGTTCTACCTCTGCTTTTCCATGTAGCACGTAGCTGGTAACTGTTATTGTTAACATGGTAATGCCTTGTCTGGGGATACTTTTGTGTTCATTTAACGTTACTCACAGAGACATGGCATTTGAACAAAGACCTAAGCATGGTTTTCAGGGCGATAATACACAGCTTTTTCTGCTATGGCAGGAAATAAAAGACCCTCATCCTTTTCTGCTATACATCAACAGGCATAAAGAACAGCCTTTGCTATGGTAATGCTACCGCTGAAGAAAGCTACCCCTCTTATTGCTATTGTCAGCTGTGCCTGTGATACTATTGCCATAACCCTCCCCATAATGACCCCATGTATCATTAGTAATCTAGTCTTTAGGATTGTGTCTCCTTGGAATGGAGGGGAGGAGGGAAGCTTGGGACAGAGGTCGACAGAGCTTGGTAGCGGGTGCAGGGACACCAGTGCAGGCCTACATTCTCCCAATGATTTTATTTCTCTCCCCTCTGCGACTCAGCCATGCTAATAGAGGCCATTTATAATGGTCACCGGCTGCTGCTGCTGTTGCTGCTACCAAGCACAACGGGACGGCGAGCACAAAGAGCCAACCCTTTCTCTTTTCTCTGGCAATGCTGCATGGGAGGTGGAGATCCATTGAAGAAGAGCAGGTGTAGATGTGATTGCTAGCACTATTCATCAACCTGATTTTGTGTAATAATCACTGGGGCAATTGAGCTGTGATGATATGGGGGAGCACATTTAATAACCAAAGGTGTTATCTACTGTTTACTGTTGTCACATCATCACGCAGCATTGTATTTCTTGGCAAACCTTTATTGTCAGCATCTTTCTTTCCTCTTAGCAAACACAACTGTCACCAAGTTTGTTTTAGGGCCATTGTTTCATTTGGTGCTTATTTAATGTGAGTAATATATTTGTCCTTGGTCAAACTAAATACATTAGCAGCGGCTCTCGCCATAGGCTCCGACAGTTAAAGTAGTTACAAAGCTGGAGAGTTGCTCAAAGTCAAGGCAGGTGTTGAAAACTCATTTAGAGTTGGGCCAAATTGTCCGTTTTGACCTGGGAAGTGATGTAAGCGAGGCGCCACAGGTCTTTGGTCGAGACTACACCCTTTCATAAGGCTTTCTCAACTTACACAAGACACTACTAACCCAATGAAAAGAAATGGATTGGCTGTTAAACCATTTTATAAGTCCATCAATACTGCAGAAATTTATTTGAATATTTACGATGGAATATGATTGAAATCAAATAAGCAGAGATGTAGTGTAATGACCGACTGTAATCTTGTTTAAATTTACCCATACTGCAGATGCCTTATGCTGCAGATGGGGACTATAATCTGTGCAGGTCATAAAGGGAGTTATGGTTCTCTCGAATTCCCTCACTTTAGATATTATAGCTCTTTCACCTGAATCTGTCAGGCAAGCAGATTTAGAACAGAACAGCTCATTTGGCTTATCATTCTCAGTGAGGCCAGAAAGTCATGATGCCAGTAACATGAAAGGATCTTTTTTTTTCAGGAAATTATAGGTTACAGGTTGTTGGATGCAAAAAAAAATTATTTATTTATTTTTATTTTTAAAAAATGGGGCAATAAAACCAAATTTAGCTTTGAACAAGAAAAAGAACGAAGTACGGGTGTGTGTTTTCGTCCTGCAGGTCTGCGTTAATGCAGCATGCGTTCCGGCCGAAAAATTTCACTCCGGTTGCATCATCCTCTCTGTGGGATCCTTCCCTCTCCTCCTCTCGCATTCAGTTTTGGATGACTGTGTGAGTGAGTGTGTATGTTTATGTGCTCCTTGTCTCCTTGGCCCGTGTTCCACTCAGCGCCGTTCAGAATGCACGCTCAGGTCTCACATTGTGCTCCAAATTTATGAAGACGCATCGATTTCGAGTGTTTCGTCAGGGAGAAAGGCAGCATGTGTCGTAGAGGAAGGCACTTCATACCAAAGTAAACTCAACAACCGGTGCCATACCGCGCCCACTGCCCTGGCAGAGCCCAGAACTGCCAAGCAACAAGAAGAAATCGAGAGGCGGAGCCAGAATGAGGAGTACAGTGAGTCTAATTTGTCACGAGGACCGTTGTCAAACCAGTGCTGCCTCTGTTGTCCATTATTATTGGAGGGGACTGTCAGATGGGGGCTGGCTTATGGCCGAGCGGGGAGCCAGTTAGTCACACTGAGAGATGGTCTGACCAAGCCAAAGGAGGCAGTGCTCATGGAGCTTGTGCAAGGATTAGCATGCTAACAGCAGGTTTGGAGTTATGTGGCCTGTCAGAGAGGTGGAGCCCTCTGGCTCCCCTGACCTCGGCAGTCCTCTCATTAAACCACTGACCTTTACATACACAGAGAGATTATGTAAAGAGAAGGCTGTGCACCTGCCTGTTCACCTCATTTCATGTCTTCAAGATTGATGCAAATCAACTGACACACACTAAGCATTCAACCTGCAGCAAACTTTCTTTTTTTATCTTTTAATAATTTTTGTTAATAACAACAGCATACTTTCTAATAACTGTTTCTTTCCTCCACTAACACAATGCACATCATTTTTGTATAATTAGAATTCAAAAATTAAAAACAACTGCCTTGTGGTTCAAACCTGTTCCACATGATAAAGTTGTGGCCAACAGCGGTCAGTGGCGGTGACAGATGTTTCCAACACTTTTTAAGGTGACTCTTTGGAAAAACTTGTATGTACATTATAAAAGCTTTCTTGTGTTTTGACAGAGTTAACCCAGGGCTGAGTTCAAATAAAGCATGCCTTAAATCTTTCAACAACATTTGGCTTTTTAGTTTTTCATAAAAAGATTGCTGAGATGCTTGCGCCACAATCTGCATTTTTTCTGTCTTTGTTTCCTAATCTTGCTTTCTTATTGCTGTGTTCATTGTCCCCGTGTGCTTCTTTTTTTCAGCGGATGAAAAAAAAACAACCTTTTTTTGACAAGTGCTCCTTGGAGAGGTAAATGTTTTCGGTTTTCAAGGCTCTTGCATCAGTTAAATATTATTGTGCTTTGTGGTAAATTTTTTAAAAGTTGATGCTTTGGGCCTCCTCAATCTTTTAGCTACCCTTAATACTACTTCAACGCCCCCTGCTTCAACCACCGGTGGCCGATTGTGGAGCTGGAGAATGCAATAATTTTGAAATGTTGGAAAGTCTTACATGTTTTTTTTGAGTTTAATTTTGTTTTGCTGCTGATTGTGTTCAAGTCTGCAGTGCTAATCATAGAGCTTCCTGTGAGGAAGAGCTTTGTTTTTCCTTTCAGCTTAATAAGGTTTCCTTCAGTTTTTCAAAATTTTAATGTATTTCAAAATGATAGAGATGATATATAAAAGCATGGTCATGGAGCTGCATGTATACTAATATAAAAAAATATAACGTGTCTTTTTTCTTTGTTTAACTGTCTAGATTTTGCATTTAGTTTCATTTCTAGAATACTTATCTGTGGCATACAACTACACAGGCACTCCGCTCTATATGTGGTTGTTGAGTGTAAAAGGTTTAACAATAGTTCCTTTTGTTCAGCAGTCAAAGGATTATGAATCTCTTCTGTTTTTGAAGTTAGAAGCTGGTGTTTTGCCTTTTCGATTAGAACTTCTGGCTCCTTTTATCAAGCTTTGCACAGTCAGGAGGCATTATGGTCAGAAATTTTATAATACACATATCTGTGTCTGTGCACCTGTGTATTTAAAGCGAGGTATACATACATTTTCTATATATATCTGTCATCTGATCATCTTTTTATATGCATACAGTTTAGAATTATGTGATCTGTGCGTATCAGCATACAAGAAAACACAGTGCCACATGTGCTTACAGTGCTGTGAGTTCAATCATAGCCACGGTAGCGCTCAAGAGTGACTTTTTTTAATGCTTACTAATATATCTTGGGTCCAAACCTGATTCAAAATCTCAGTATGCTCATAAAAACGGGCCCAGCTGCAGCTTTCTACTGCAGAGGCTTTCCACAAGGAAATAGCAGCATGACACAGCAGCAATATGAAAAATAGAACCAAAGTTTGTCACAGCCAACTGTGGCAATGGCCCATTAATGCATACCCTGCAAGCATTAATTCTTGTTACATATCCGGCTCCAAAGGACTCTCATTCCTTTCAGTCCCCGTTCAAATAGATTAATATTGTTTCTGTTTTGACCCTTTCTTATATTGTTCTCGAGGCTAAATTTGGTTTTAATATCACAAAAGCAAATCATTGCTATTACCTTGCAAACAGACACAGCTTTTTCAGACTGTAATGCATGTACTTTCAATTACCGTTTTAGCCCCTACAAGACTGTTTCATGTAGACTAAACAAATCATTCGGCTTTGGAGATTTATGCTTTATAGGAAGTTGAATTGATGTTTATTCTCAACCAAATTGCTAAGCATAACTCAAAGTGGCGTATCTAGGTCCATCTGCTAGGATATTCTAAGGCAGGGATTACATGAGCCGTGTGCTATCGTTGCACGCAGAAAACACCTCATGGGCTGTCAAGCATGTGTGACTTGTCAGGCCAGATGCATATTTAGTCTTCTCTGTATGCTTGCATACAACCTCATACGCTGCGCCATGACTGCCACATTTTGAGCGTCCCTGATTCCAATTCCGTTTCTTCCCATCTCCCTTCATGCCTATTTCATGCCCCCTCCAATTAAAAATGCACCACGTTGACTTGTAAAAGGAAGGTGGGAATGGAGGTTAGGGCTTTTCAAAGAGCCCCCTCAATTATTCAAAGGCAAGTTTGATTCAGAAAATGGAGGATGATTAATAAGTTATGTGGAAGTTTTCGAGGGTTTGGGTAGCAAATGTAGTGCAAGATGTTCTGACAAAACTAGGAAAAGCATCAACCAAACAGACATGTTTGTTGTAAATTAGGCTTGACAAGTTTTGACTTCCAGAGTTAGCCTCATATCAAAACTACTTGTTCTCTTTGTAATATATAAGTGTGGTTTCATGAGTTAGCTACTTGCTTCAGAAAAGATTTGTAACTGCTCAGTTTTCTGTTCAGGGAAAATGTGTAGTTTGCACAATCCTGAACGACATCAGCTTTGAATTTGTATATCAAATTTGTATTTGTTTCTGAATACCCACTGGGTCCATTTTCATTCCCTCCAAAATGTGCATTTTGCCATCAGATATTACCATTCAAATGATATTGGCATCACATTGAGGGAAAGTACATCAAGGCTTTATTCTGTCCTGCTGGTTGGAGAGCAGATAGACCAAAACATATCGCTGCAGAGGGAGATGGTGCAAGAGTGCGTAAAACGACAAGGAGCTCTAGACAGAGAGAGCGAGAGAGACTGGGGGAGAGAGCAGGAGAGAGGGAAGCAGAATTAGAGACATGTTGAAACAGGGATGATGTAAGAGAATGCGTGAAAAGAGGCAAGGGAGATCCATGGAGGAGAGCGCTTGGGTGGGGGGCTGCACACAAAGACAAAAAGAGAATATCAAGAGGCAGAGCGATATAAAAGAAGGAGAGCGGAGATTGTAAAGGAAGGTGCAGTCTAAAAATGGAGGCATGGAGAGATTGTTCAGTGACAGACACGGAGTGAGAAAAAGGAACGAAAGGGAAGACGGACGGGGCTGAAAAGAAAAGACCGAAAAGCAGGGATGGGAAACGACAGGCAGAGATAGAAGTAAAAAGAGTGAGGGAGTCCCAGAGACAGATGTCGCCCTCGCTGGCCCCGGCAGATTGATAGCTCCTGGCCCAGTTCCATGCCAGGCTCTGACCCCTCTGTCCTCTGCTGTAATTTATAGGCTGCATTTTACCAGATTTAAGCACTACTCTGTGGCCATCATGGCTTGAGAAGGGAGAATGACCTTCCTGGGATGGGAGCAGAATTAGACCCCTGCAGCGCCCAGGTGCCCCAGGGGTAAATAAGGAAGTGCCCTCCATATTAGCATGATCTCTGACAACATGTTAATTGGACTTGTATACTTGTCAGTGGTGTGTGTGTCTGTTTGTGGATTTTCCTCACATGCTACTTTTTGAAGTTTGATCTTGACTGCTATTTAAAGTTGCTCACGTGAGGGTGCAGCTGCGTAGGTCGCTTGTGGACAGAAACAACTTTTTACTGCATTACAGAGGTTTTCTATTGTCATTGGCATGCTTCAGCTGTGTTGCATCAAAATGTAATGCAATATGCATTTCATCTCATGCAGCAGAAATCCTGGACAACCCACGGTGTGTTTTTTTTTCTTTTTCTGAAAGAAGTTCAAGTGCCAAAAGTAACAACAGTAAAAATTTACAAACTTCTTCCTTTTTTTTTTGTAATGCAGATGTTTCATTTTAGTTTGGAACTGACTAGCTGTTAAAGCTGAAGAACCACCAGATCTTTCTTTATGGAAAAATTAGTTGAAATCTGTATTTGCTGTACTGTGTAAAATTTGTGCAACTTATTGCTTCTGTGCAACTTACTGCTTAAAAGTGTATTGTGCAATTTATTTAAGGTTTTCAGGGGGAAAGAAATCACAGTGGTCTCAAAAACTCACAAAAACTCTGGTATCAAATATGTAACTTGTTGTTATAGGGTTAAATAACAAGTTAACAAGCTGCGACGTGGGATTTGCCTGCAATCTAAAGCCCCCCGTCAAACATAGCTGCCTGGAAAAAATAACCGAGCGTTCGTGTTCGTCACATGTAAGCTGATGTAGAAAATATCTTTTATGGTCTTTAAGAAGGTTCCATTCCACAAATCTGCACCTCAAAAAGGAGGTTTGAACTTGCATGGACTTATGAAGCGTATTAGCTCACGCCTTTATTTAATTTGGCTTTAATTAGAAGCAGACTGTTGGTGCAAATTAAGTGAAAAAGACTCTGTGAAACTTTGTATTGTGGTTCTTGCAAAGTAAATATGGTGCGTGTGTGTGTGTGTGTGTGTGTGTGTGTGTGTGTGTGTGTGTGTGTGGGTGTGCGTGCGTGCGTGCAGTGGTGCGTGGCGTGTGTGTGTTGTATTGTGGTTCTTGCAAAGTAAATATGGTGCGTGGTTGTTGCGTGCGTGTGTGTGGTTGTACATGCACATCTGGAGCGTGCCCCCTTGTAGATTAACTTGGCTGGCTAGCTGGTGGGCTCAGCTGGGTTTGTGCTTGGCCATTCAGAACGCTACCTCAATGCACAAATCAGCCCAGGGAATGATCTGGACAGAAAGCCTTCAGCAAATTATTACAGATTTGCAATTTAATGGCTTCGGAGGTCTCTCCCAGCCCCACACAGGTTCCCAATGAGTCAGAGCCTATTAGTTTGGTCCTTTAATCACAGAACAGGAGATGGAACCCTGGCCAAACCTATACATAGCCTGCTTCACTTGGTGTGGAATGATTTCATGGGGTTTATAGATAGAGACAGTGAAGTCTGTGTGTGTGTGAGAGTGTGTGAGCACTGGGTAGTTGATAAGCTCTTTCCGAGCAACAGAAGTGTGTGTGTGTGTGTGTGGGGGGGGGGGGGGGGGGGGGGGGGGGGTGGGGGGGGGGGGTGGGTGGGTGTGTAGCAGAGAGAGAGAGAGAGAGAGAAAAGTGTTCTTACTTTATAGACTGTTCATCAATACTGTAAGGACGCAGTGGGCAGCAGCAATTAATTTGGCATTGGCTTTACCTAAAGCTAACAAAAACTTTCCCAGTAGTTTAGAAGAAATGTCAAACTAGTGGTAGAAATCCATAATAACCATCAGTAATAAATAGTAAACTGTTAACTGAACTCAAGTGAACAGTTATTTCACAATTACCAAACAGTATATTCACTAGTCATTTGTAGTGTTACAGTTTATGCCTTTTATAAGACAAAGGTTCAGTCATGTGAATTTCCTCAACATCATTTTTATGTCCATTAAAGCAGGTGTTATAAACCTAGGTGTTATTATTCATTATGATTTAATAGTATACAGCAATGAAAAGTAAGTGACATACTCAGTTTACCATTGATTGTTAGTCATTGATTAAAAGTTACCAAATTAGTTTGCATTGGCATTTTCTGAAAACGTTTCCATCCAAACATTTTTTTATTCTCATGTGTAAAAGATACTGAATTCTGTCTAATATTTTTTATACAAAGGAAAACATTTTGAAACTTATCTTAAAAAGAAAACAGCAAAATGTAAAATGTTCACTGAGCAGATTTGCTGTTCACAGCATCCATAGAAATGCAGTTATGTTTTGAGGTGATGTTCTCGCTGACACACCTCAGTGTGTGTGAACTGCTTTAGGCTTTCAAATCCATTTCCAAAACCCAGATTTTATTTGCAGTTTATTAGATTTAGGTTGAAGAGGTTTAAGCTCCCATGTTTTGGGAAATTAGAATTTTACTTCGGAAGATATTCATACAGAATGAAACAATGCATTTAGATAAAGGCGTAGCTTTAACGGCGATACTATTTGTTACAGATAAATGGCTTGTGTTTCAGAGGGCGCTTGAGACTTTTCCCATAGCCATAGTTGCCCTGATTAATGTGCCATCGATGCAAAATGTAAAAACTATCACTCCAATCTGCCTTTCAATGTCCCAATTTGTCCAAGAGGAAGCCAAGCTTTCTAAATGAGCTGGATAAAAGTGACTGCCAAAGGGGATGAATATATATAATTATCTGCGGCTGGAGCGCCAACAAAGGGACTTTGAAAATCAACTTTGTGCGCCAAAGGCTTCATTAGTCTGACGACAACAAAATGTCCCCTTAACTTGCAGGCGGAAAGACACAGGTATCTGCAAAGCTATTAAAAGCCAGCAGTCGCGCAGCCTTGTGTAGCCCAGCCACTATCTGTTTGGGATTAGAAGCTGTTTAATGCGCTAATGTTAATATGCTAATGTGTTAATGTTATGTTAGTGAATTATTAGGTGATTTAAGAAATGGCTGGCTGCTGTTTTGTTGGTCTTACGCACTGACACGTTAGAAAGGATGGATAACTGTGTTTACTTTGTATATGGAAATCCCTGAGTGTCTTTCATCTGTCCTTCCTATAGCGACTAGTGGTCCATGTTAGCTTTGCAAACATCTTAATTGTGTTAAATGAAGGAAAAAGGGGGGAAGATTAAAAGCCATTAATGTGTGTTGTGTGAGGATATGCTATTCCCGGGACAGTGCTTTTGTTCACTTTGCCAAAGCAGAGCAGAGAGTTTCACCTTGAAACTCAATGCACACCAGAATCATTGTCATTGTGCCTACCTAAACCACTGCTGTCTCTCATTCTCACTGTCAAACTTGCTTTGCTCGTCTTTGCATTTCTTTTTGTGATTGCCTCTCTCCATCCTTCTTACTCTCTTTGTACGTCTCTCCCATTTTCTCTCTGTCTCTCTCGTGCTTTTCCCTTTGTAGCCCGGTTTCTCTTCATTGCTCTCCCTCTCTCTGTCTGTCTGTCTAAGCGTCAGATAATCTCACTGGGGGAGACTTTAGAGGACTCTCCATCTGTGTATAAATAGCTCTGGATGAATTATTGAGGGACCTGGGGTTGCTAATAATCCCGCAGGACCCATCTGACAATGACACAGAAGATGGAGGGAAAACAATTACGCAGGCTTTCTCCTTCAGAAGAGTGGGAATGGGGATGGGGGGAGGGGGGGAACTCCGCGGCCTCTGGGAGCCTCCTCACGGGGCCCAACATCTTGGCTAATAAACCCAATTAAGTCTCCGGAATCAATCGGAGCCCCGGGGGCGTCCTCTCTCTTCCTTCCCCGGACGGTGTGCAACAACAGGAAGTGTAATGATTCATGTTCCCCCTTCTGCATTTGGATCGTCCTCTCATCTCCATCTTGCAGGTTGGCAAGGCGGACGGGACAGGACAGGATGTCCGCTGAGGCAGGATAATAGGACAGGGAGAGGAAAGGAGAAGAGAGAGGCAGGTGGAGTGGAGAGGAGCTCAGAGGAATATTAATGGGAGTCTTTATCCTGTAAGTGTTTTACCAGGGGGATGAGACATGGGACCACTCCCATGACAGAATTCACTTTGTCTTCTTAGTGATACATGATTCATCCGGAGATGGATTCTTGATTAATCAGCTTTGCCTGGTCCTTGTCTGACTGTTGACCCTCTATCTATCTATCTATCTATCTATCTATCTATCTATCTATCTATCTATCTATCTATCTATCTATCTATCTATCTATCTATCTATCTATCTATC
>NW_024582393.1:2487755-2508770 GCF_018398535.1 Haplochromis burtoni
CTATCTATCTATCTATCTATCTATCTATCTATCTATCTATCTATCTATCTATCTATCTATCTATCTATCTATCTATCTGTCTGTCTGTCTGTCTGTCTGTCTGTCTGTCTGTCTATCTATCTATCTATCTATCTGTCTGTCTGTCTGTCTGTCTGTCTGTCTGTCTGTCTGTCTGTCTGTCTGTCTGTCTGTCTGTCTGTGAAAAAAGCATAATAAACTTTGCTGAAGTCTGAATGTTGAATTTATGTTCAGTTAATTTCAGTCAGTCAGTATCCCCATTCAAATCCACACAGCAACTTTTGAACATGTTAATTTTAGATCCATTAAGCGAGTGCAGCCTGAGCAGGTGTGACTCATGGTTCGTGTTTCACTGTCAGTTTTTTCCAACTAAGAAAAACCTACAAGTACCATTTCATAACAAAATCTCTTAGTAAAGCAGACTACAGATGATGAAAAAACATTGTACACACAACTGTCACACACACTGGGCCGGTACAGTCTGTCTCTTAATGGTATTTATACACAAGAAACCAAAAAAATCACCATCACCATCTATAAATCCTATACTGCTGTGTAGTGCTGTTTTTGAAGGAGCGTTTTGGTGTCCCACAGTAGTCCAAACACTCCTTAAGAGGTTTTTCCACTGACTAAAGTATAATATTCCCATATAATACATTGAACTATAGTAACATGAGCTCAAAAATGCCCATTTGTTATCTGTCCCACATTGTTTTATTAGTCTCTGCCTCAATAAATTTCCCACAGTGACTGACCTGGTATGTCCGGGTTCAGACTTTAAGTTCGTCATAGGAGTCACTGCAGTTTTAATAATTCATATAATGAAAAGCTAAAATTAGTCCCCCCCAAAACATTTCCTGACAAAATGGCAGCGGCAGGATGGGAGTGAGGTGATTCGTCTGCCTGGATTTTTGGGACATTTAACGTCTGTGTTTTGCCATCAGGGGAGCTTTTAACAAGCTCATACAAGTGGGTGTTGGAGCATCCATGTTTCATGGGATGCACTCAGAGTGAGTGCTGTTTAAGAAGGTATTTTATTTTGTGCTATGAGAGCTGAAGCATCACATGCGTGCCTTTTCTGTGCACGCCTCACGTCATGCGATTGTATGAATATGTGGACGTTTTCAGTGCACTCGGGATAAGGGGGGGGAGTGGAGGTTGAGTGAGGGTTGTTGCAACTCTGTGTGTGTGTGTGTGTGTGTGTGTCTGTGGGGGCAGAGGGAGTTGACACTGTCCTAATGATGCATTTTCTACTCCATTGATTCAATGGCTGTGCTCTCCACTAAATCCTTCACATGCAACACATTAAAGCTGGCCCTTTTTCCTCCTTCACCGATCGATTAGCACAGCTTAGAGACGGCAACTCTGGCAAGCAGGGCGAGAGATGGGACTTGTTGTCTTCAGGGACTTACGCGCACACAAACACAAGCACAAACCATTTAAAAGTTCTCATTGTTTCTCACACATGTATGTCACAATCAAAACAAAAGAAACAAACGAAAAAGGCTTTTTATTCATCTTTAGTTGTAATGTTAGAAGGCATCAGGTCAGCTCATCGTTACTCCCAGCTCATTACATACTGATGCATCGCTGTTCACTGTTCCTTTACTGTCATTGTTTTTTAATATCCAAAGTAGAATAGCATTGAAGCATAGAAAGGTTAGATTAGGAGTCGGTGCTATAAATCAGATGGCCTTCAACCTAAAAAGAACACATGAAAACAACCCTTTAACCACCTTAACCAGATGTTAAAAGGCAGACTCCCATCTGCTGCTTCTCCTGCGTATCCTTGGAGACGCTGACAAGTCCCATGACAGTGACAATCCCAATCATTTTCCTACAGTGTCATACCGTTTAGATGTGTAGGGACTTCTACTGAAGTCTAAAACACTACCCCGCTCATTGAAAACGACGTTGCATCGGGGGAAAAACGTTTTTAGTTTGCATGAATCTGTAATGTCGATTGTGTTTGTCTCCCTTTATTATCCCCCTAAAGGTACCACATTGAAATGTAAAGTTACCTGGTTTTCAAAGCTTCTATTATCTGAAATAAGGTTGTTTTTATTCCCACATCTTTCAGGGCAATCTGGGAGTAATTTATTCTGGGTATTTTTCACTGTGCTGCTTAAAATTCACATTCAAACCATGAGCAAGCTTTGATTTGCCTTGATGATTTAACAGTTTTGCAGAAAATGCCCAGTTATTAAAATTTATTTTACACCCCGAGTCAATCAGAACTTAGTATTCACACAGAATACAGTATAATGACTTTTATTTTACGATCTTCATATCCTCATCTCCAAAAGTAATTTAGTTACAACCGGAGTCCCCTTTATTGTTCAAAATGACTATGTCCTGCACTTTTAAGAATGGAAAAAAATATAACAGACGTACAGAAGTGCCGTCCCTCAGAGATTCATCCATCACCTGGTTATTAACATTTGCTCTATCTATTCCTGCTCTCTGCTTCCCTCAGTGGTACGCTTGTTGTGCGTTTCTATATTATGGATTCTTCCAGTTCCCCCCGAAGAGAGGGCTGAGGGATCTGCATATAGCTGCTTATGGGAGAGCTGAGACTGCTATTACACTCTATTACAAATGAATTCACCTCCTCTTTCATAACACTGCCCCTTAGTTCTGCCTCACTCTGCTGAAATAATATCATAATCAAGACCAACATTCATTCGTCCCCTGAAACAACTCCTGAATTTTTAAGGCCTCTTTCACGCAGTGAAAAAAAAAGATTCTCGATGTGAGCAACGAGTTATTTTTTTCCACTCGTACACTCAGTTCTGTTCTCTGAGCTCGTACTGTGGGCTTCAAAGTGCTTCTTTTTTTTTTTCATTTAATCAGCGATTACAGCAGCCAATTAAAGATTTTAAGACGATACAGGAGAAAGTTGCCGTGTTCCCGGAGACCTTGGCTGTGTCCCCTAAAATAGCCTCTATCCTCTGTCTCTTTCTTCCTTGGTGAGTAATGATCTGAAAGGTCAGCAAAGGTGAAGGGGATATGAGCGGCTGCTGCTCACTTTATTGAATTACTATTCCTCGCAGAACCAAAAGTGAGGGGGCTTGTCTGGGCTTTTACGTTTCGATATCAGATTTACTTGGAGATATGTGACTTTTTTTTCTTTTTTTCTCAAGTCTGCCACTTTAAGTCATCCTAAACATTTCCCTGTATACGTATGCATTAGAGAAATGGCGAGAATGATTCTGCAGCGAATAAAGAGAAGATGGGAATATAGCTATAGAGACATGGTTTTAATAGCTGTGTTTATTTTTTATTTTTTTAAAGCAGTTTTTTTCCTCTGCATTGCAAGTATTAACTTTACTCTTTTAATTTTATTGCATTTGAAAACCAGATACAGACTGAATAGCAATTGTATGGCTCATACCGAGTGTCCCAGTTACAGCAGTACAAGGGCAACTGTATCGTTGAGAAACTCTTTTAATATAACACTTATTAGTATTCCACTTTTGCACTCAGTGCTACTCATTTTCACCATACGACTAAAAGACCAAGGCTTTATATGCCATTTCTCTGAACACAATAAGTCAAGAATTTTTGTCTTTACTCTGACCCATTTCAAGAGTGAATTGAAGAGCGTTATCTAAGCCTCAGCACTCACAGAAATCCAGTCAGAACGTTCTTGTCTTAAGGTCAATCTTTTAAAAAGGAGAAAAAAAACATTCCTCTGTTTATTGAGCAAAGTCTGTCCTTGGTCAACCCTTTCAGGTGAAGATAAGTGCTAACAGAAGTGAGGTAGGGGGAGACGTGGAGATTTCTATTGACTGACTGAAATTGGACAGCCTCAAACAAAGTTTCATGCCAAAGTTTTTCAAGGCAGAGTTCCAGGGATTTCAGCTGTGCCGTGGATAAAGCTTTTTAATGCTATTGACTCTTTTTAGGCTCTTACCAAGTTGTTCTGAAATATTTAAATGATCACTGGGAGTTTCTCCTCATCTGTAGCTGGGAATAAAAGGAGGGAGAGAGAGGGAGAGCGAGAGGAGGGAACTTTTTATGTCCGCCTTTTACAATCCCTGAATTAATAGGCAGAAGATAATTAGAGAATTCTGTACAATAACATTGTCCCTCAAGTTTTTTAGTCTTGGGTGGCATCAGGCAGTGTATGCTGGTAAAAACTGATTCATGTGTCCGGTAACAGTGCTGAGCACTAATTCATTAGTCCTTTTAATTTTAGTAGGATTATAATTAGTTTCAAAGGAGAATTTGAAGAATGGTGTGTCCCCAACCTGGGCCATGGATGTCACAGAGATCACGGTCGCTATATTCTTTCTGGGAATCTGAGGGTTTTAATTACCTTTACACCCAGTTTACACGTTAAATATGTCGACAGTCTTTAGCTATTAAAAAATAAATAATGAAGTAGCATATAGATACATGTTTTACTATTTGTTTAACATTTGTTCGAATTGCTATAGCATGGAGGTTAGCTCTGGTGCCTCGTAGCAAGAAGGTCTTGGGTTCAAATCCACCATCTGTCCTGAGCCTTTCTGTGTGGAGTTTGCGTGTTCTTCCAATGTTGCATGAGTTCTCTCCAGTTACTCTGGCATGCTCTCACAGTCCAAAGACACACAGTTGGTGGAGTTAATTGGTGATTCTAAATTGCCCATAGGTGTGGTTGTCTATAGTAGCTGGGACCCTGAATTAGATAAGTGGATCAGAATGGACTGATGAACTGATAAATCTATGTTGCTACTTACTAACGAGGTAAACTGTTAGATTGGATGAAATGGCAACATATGTACGTCTACATGTAACATACCACATCCTCAAAACCAGGAAAGGTTGTGTGGATTCCTTCTATTTAAAAAAAGTTAGCAACAGATTACAGCACTTAGCTCCTCATGAGCTAAAATATAACCCAAAAAAAAAAATCAAATATCTGATTTGCATAACACAAGTTGGATTGAAGCACTCGTTTCAAATCGGGGGTAATGTTAGCCAAAGTCCTGACTTGATACTCGGCATCAGTCATTGAAATGAAGCTTAGCTTAATAAGGAGAATCTGTTTCCATTCAAATGTGCGCATTACATGTTTGAGCAATTCTCCTCTTCACTGCCACTTTCCCACTTCCACTTTACTGTCAAAGTCACTGCAACTTTGTGGTCCAATGATTTTCTTGCCCTCTTATCCAAGACGATCAGTCCACCATCCCTATTCTCTCTGCACATAGCTCTTCTGTCTTCCTGCCTTTCAACTGTCTTTGCATTCCGCTCCATCTCCACCTCATCCTGGATAATCAGAGAGTAACACAAAGTCTCCATCAGCCATCTGCTTACCCTGCTCCATCACCAGCATCTAGACTCTGGGGTCCTGTCCCATTTCCTACTTTTGTTCAGGACACTGCTCTGCTATGTTGCATTATCGGTATCTAATCGCTAAACTCCTCTAGATTCATATATAATGTATATACAGGATAATGTTCTTTGGTATGAATGATCCCTCCTCGTTGAGTTATCTTTTACAACAGAATGTTTAAACAAACAATGAATCAGTCCCATTGGCAACTTGTTGGGCAACCCATTGGCAAAGGCAGCTCATCAAATTTGGGTTTTCCAAATCAACAAGGTCAAAGCTCCATGTGGTCCAACACAGCTGTCGTTTAAATAAGGTCTGGTGATGGCAGATTTCTTTCTTCTTCCTCCACCAGAAAGTATTCAGCCTCCACCATTCCCCTGCTGCTTTCTTTCATCTTCTCTCATTTCCTTCCCCATATTTCTCTCTCTCTCTCTTTCCCTCCCTCCCTCTTTCGCTGTCTCTCGCTCATTTTCTGTTTCTCTCCCTCTCAGTGGGTGTGTGTCCCTTTAGGGTGTCTGCTGCAGTTGAGATAAGAAGCGAGTGTAGGACACAGGGGGATGGTGTTCACAGAAGCTAGGTGATCTTATCTACTCTCTCTCCCTCTCCGTCTCTTACCGAGCATCCCTCGCTGTTCTGTTTTTCCTCTCTGCTGTTCTCCTCCCCCTCTTTCTTTTTGCCCTTCTTTCCATCTTCCATCGTCTCTCTCTCTCCTCTCCTCTCACACACACACGCACACATACATTCTCTCAGATCCCCCTCTGCGCTGCTGTTGATTTGAATTTGAAGTGATGGGAAACCAAATTGGCAGCATTGACAGCAGAAACAAACAGCTTATCTCTCTCTCCTGGGCCAATATGGATCTTAGTCAGATACTAGAGCTGCTGCCAGCATCTGACTTGTGACAATGATGATAAATTGAACATTTGTTGACTGTCACTTTTCATGTGTGTGTTGGCGTGCATGCGTATGTGTTTGTGTATTTAGTCATGTTAGAGCATCCATCTCTCATACGTGAGTGGATCTAAATAAATGTACTTAGCACATCTTTCATTTTCTTCTATATTACAGTATGCTCTACTTAATACGAGACAGCTATAATATGTAGCTATTTCCAGGTTAAGTTTTAATGTACAAAATGCACAGTGATCACACGGGTTAATATGTAGTAATCCAGCATGTCTTTGGTTACTTTTACTCTCAGAGTTACATCTGCTGTTGTGATTGGGTAGATTATAAAATGTGGGGAAGGCAGGTGCATTTGAATAAATGGAAATTATGATTTCATAAATAAAATAGATTTACATTTTGTTTTTGTTTGGGAATAAAATACTAAGTGGTGTATTTTATTGGTGATTAGATCACCTAGTTCCTCCACTCTGCATGCCAAAGTGTCTTTGCAGGCAAACAAATACATAACTAACATTATGCAGCCTGTCTTCTAATGTTGCACATTCTGTTCTATATACAGTAAATGCAATTCATCACTGTGGGTGTGAAACAGTCAAAACTTTCTGGGAACCTCTGGAGCAAACTGTTTAGCTGAAATATGAAATAATCTCCATATCTGCATCGCAATGTTACATATTCACACACTGCTAATAATTAAAAAATGTTAATGTAAAATGTCATCATGAGTATTTTAGCTTTTGCTACTTAGGTGTATTTTGTGAGTAAAAATTCATTTTTAACATTGTGTTTCTGTTCTTGCTTAAAGTAAGCCAAAGGAGTACGTCTTCCTATGTTGAATACGCTGATTGCTGTAGGTGACTGTGCTCCAAACATGTGAATGAGCGTCAGACGTGTGAATCAGAGGCTTGCGTGTCCTTCCTTTGGGACAGCAACGGCATGTAGTGCTAACACGACAGGCCTGGAGAGGACAAGGAGGTAGCCAAGCTGTCAGCGGCCAGCTCCCACTTCGCCTAATGAGAGAGAGGCACGTTAATTAAAAACACCAACAAGCAGAGCTCCCTGGGGTCCCACCATCAGGGCGACCTGGGGTTAAAGACACAGAGCAGAGAGGATGGAAGCTGCTCTCCTTCCACATACTGTACATGATGTTACCCTCAACAACAAATAGCCCCCAGTATTTAAAAAGGACAAAGAGCTTCGAGAAGGGGGTGCATTATTTAAAATGCACTGTGTTTTGGTCTTTGGTCTGTAAGTAGGGGTCTATGATAATCATCTCAGACTTAGGTGCTGATGTTCTCAAAACAAACTATGGTTCTTTTGTACCTTTGTTCTTACAGATTGGAAACAGCAATGACAATAAATATATTATATGCACTATGAAATATTTTCTTGCTGCTGTGATATAATGATTTTGAATACCTCTATAATCGCTTTTTTGGAAAATTCCCAGATATTGTAATGCAACAAGTCCAAAGGCTAATTGTGCACATTTGGTTCTTTCCCTGATTGTGACTGAAATGAGTGTAAATGAAGAATATTTACATTTTTCCCACAACCTGGATGTGAGCAAACACCCAAAATACCTGTGCGTACAGTATGAGCTCAAATTGCGCATCAACCTATTGTGCAATTGTCTCTGTGAGCGTTTTATTAATCTGTCAAACACATGAATCATTAGGCTTGATCTGTAGATTGACAGTTTGTCAGCTCTCTGACAGTGGTGTGTGCCTCACTGTCAGCGGGGGGTGGCAAGGGAACAGCGCGCACGTTCCCCCACGGCTTCTTCTTCCTTGCCTCCTGCGTCTCCATCTTCTCTCCACCCCCACATGTCAGCCCAGGTGCTAACAAAACCGAGGATTGTGGGTAGTCTTGGAACATATGGAGCAGGGAGATGGAGAAATGAAGAGTGGAGGGAGTAAAGTAGAGGGAGGGTGGGTAAGAGAGAGAGAGAAAGAAGCTGTCAGGCTGTCTATCCCTGTCACAACAGCCAGAAGAGTGCGATGGACGAATGGATAACTGCTATTTCAGGCTGCCAGGGAGAAAGCTCAGTCAGATTTGATGTGTTGATGGGGGCATGGTGGCTCTCGCGCAACAGAATACACAAATCGTCACACGTTGACTCAAATTTTAGTCCCACTTATTTCCCCTCTGCATGCAAGTGGATTGCATTCGCGGTTGCAGAAATATTCAATTTGTTCAGTCACCGAAATGCTGTTTATTGTGGACACACAAGCACGAACAAATTCCCTCTGCGGCCATGTAGACAGAGTTTCAGAGCTATGGCTGCAGGCTTACTCCGTGTGTGTGTGTGTGTGTGTGTGTGTGTGTGTGTGTGTGTGTGTGTGTGTGTGTGTGTGTGTGTGTGTGTGTGTGTGTGTGTGTTGTTTTTAGCTATTTGCTGATGATTGGTGCATCCCCCTCCCGTAGCTGTCTCTCCTCTGTCCCCAGTTCACATAACATAATTGTGTCTTTCTCTCTTGCTGTATTTCAGGCTGTGCCTTCCTCACCTACTGTGCCAGAGAGTCAGCCCTGAAAGCCCAGAATGCATTGCACGAGCAGAAGACCCTGCCAGGAGTAAGTCGCACACAAGAAAAGACATGCCAAGCCAGAAGCGAAATCTTACATAAACACGTCTTGGATTCAGTCGCACACAAACACAGATGCTCATTTTAGCATATAATGACTTATATTTATTTCAGATCAAAGAGGAGTCTCTGTCTTTGCCATGCCTGCCATGTAGTGCTTATCACTGGCTATACACCACACTTCTTTCTCTTAAAGATCTTTTTTTTCATCTGCCACCCCCCCCCTCCTTTCACTGCCTCCCTCTCTCTTCACTTTGACAGTCACACATACACAAACCCATAGGGATAAACCACACGGCATCACATCATAGGCATACTATTTATAGTCCTTTCTCCAGTTTGTGTAAATGAGTGTGTGTCTGTGCGTGTGCATGCGCCCATGTGTGTGGGCAAGTGTGTAGAGAGATAGACAGAGAGAAGGAGAGAGGAATGAAAATCTGGTAGATGTAGACTCTTTCTACATTTATGTGCACACTCTGCATTATGTCCCAGGCTGGCAGCGAAACAGGAGTGTATTGTGAATGCATATCAAGAGAGCACATCTTTTACGACAGATGTCCGTCCACGTGCTGCGGCCGCTGCTGTTCACACGCACATGCAGCTGGAAGCAAAACATGCGCGTCTGAATGCTCGACTTCTATTTTCGCATGACAGGATGAGGAAGTTTTCACTTTGTCACAGAGAAGATGCAGATTTTCAGTTTGTAGTAGTGTGCGCATGCGAGTCTGAGGCTTTTATCAGCAATGTGAGCTCTTCCCTTGGCGCACACATGATTTTATTATTACATATGTGTGTTGTGTGTGTGTGCATGTGTCTGTCTCTGTCACACGCTTTGATTAGTACGTGCATGCTCCCCGATGCCTGCGTGTGAGCATGAACATGGATGCGTAGCCGGCATTAGCTACGCATATGTGTGCGTGTGTGTGAGTCTTAGGAAGTTTTGATGCGTTTCTGTCAGGCCTGGCTCGGTTTGCTCTGTTCGTTTTTAATGACGCCTCCAGGGAAGCTGACAGTCGCCGTGTTGAGCGCACAGCCTTTGATGTGAGTGATTATGACATCACAGACGTGCAGTCAAGAAGAGCGGAGGAGTGGGGATCCGTGCTCTCAGTCTTTTTTTTCTTTTTTTTTACTTCCCAGTGGCATATTATTCAGAAAGAAAGAGGGAGGGAGAGACAGAGACACGAGGAGAGAGAGGAGGAGAGATTAAATATTTGGCCAAAACCAGAATGCGATTTTGTGTTCACACAAAGTGTGCTGCCGATTGATGTTTTTGCCTTTGTTGCTATTGTTTGACACAGACCAGAATATGTGGTTCACAAAAACATTTTTTGAGGATTCTGCCTTTCCATCTTGAAGGGACTATGTTTGGCTTCACATGCTACATAGAAATGCATCACCAGCAAATTACTGTAACCAGTCGCTTGTAATTAATATTGTTTTTAGAAGGAAGATGCCAATTAGAGATGCCTTTGGCAGTTTAGGACAGTCTGTGTTTGACCTATGGCGAGAGCTAGATAAACACAGGCAGGCTATAGGACAGACCTAGATGTTTAACAAACCCTGAAGCAGAGAATTCAGACAGGCAGACCAGGAGACTGTCTTTTGTTGCTGGTGAAGGTAAATCCAGCAAAACAGAATAAATGAGTTCATTAGAAATAGAGCGAGGACTTGGCCCTGGGAAAGGCAGTGGGACGTTTTATGGCGCACGGCTACACCCTCTTACTTCCATTCCTTCATTCAGTGTTGTTTTTCTTCCTACCTACCTTCTTCACTCGCTCTCCTTCTATCCTCTATCAATCCCCCCACTCACAGGCCAACACAACCAAAACCCAGCAAATGAAATCTCCTTTCTACCCTGTTAAAGCCTCTTTCCCCTTCACTTTGTGTCCTGATGCGCTTTTTTCCGTCAAAGTTGCTCCCCAGCTCTTACATTTAAAAAGTTTTCTGCCGTCCTTGTTTTTTCTTTCCGTGCTGCCAGGTGAGCTGAGAGAAGAGGGGATTTGACTTCCTAGTGGAAATGCCCTGTAAGCATGGCTGTAGGCTGTTGGTGTAGCTCAGACAAAGTACTAAGGGATGCCTGATGTGAATGTGCACGCACACATGAGCGTAAGCATGTGCGTGTGCGCGCGACCGAGCGGGTGCAGTGTCAGGAGAGACTTTGGGTAAACAAGTGACAAGCAGAAATACTGATGTTAAAGTGACGCTGACATTGTACTACTGGTGATAGATGACAAATTGTTTTCACATTGCTCATTCCATTATAGCACTACAAACTACAGGTACACAGGATTATGCTGATGGAGAATATGTGTCTGCTAGCGTAATTAAATCAGCTCTACTGACAAGTGACACAGAAGCCAGCGCTGCTGAACATTCAAAATATTCAAGACATGGATCCAGTATTGGAATGATAAACCAACGCAGTGCAAAGGGAGCAAAGTCAGCAAGTAAAGAGTGAAAGACTCTCTTGAAGCGTGGATGGATCACTGAACAGTCAATAGGTCATGGAGCAAGAAATGACTGTTATTGATTATTGTGTTGTATATAATAGTCTTATTTTTGGTTCAAAAAGCAAACGCTTTGGTAAAAAGTGTATCAGTTTGCTTTTGATGTTCAAACTTGATTGAGCAATCAGTTAAATTTAATATTTTTTTGTTGACATTCAACTACAAAGCGTGTATTTTGCAGGCACTTTAGGCACTGTTTTAGGCATGAGTACCACAGTGTGTGGGTCTGCTGTGTCAGAATTTTATTAATAAACACCATGAGAAAAATACTGATCTACACGTGAAACAGCAGGCCATCTGCAGCAGTTTAGCATTACGGTAAGCTTTCACAGTTACCATAAATGCAAACGTACCATGTAGTTATGACTGTTCCAGATTTTGGCTATTCTTGTTCAATATGGCTACATTTTCAACATAATGGGAAATATGCCTGTGAAAAAGATTTTCCCCTTTTTGAGGTAAACAGGCAACAAGCGCATAAATGGACAGAACAAAAAAAAAGGGGGGGGCGCATCCCAAACGCCAGGCCCTGACTGCCACAGTTATGATCCTGCGCTCCAGTTTCAGACTCGTACTATGGCAAGAAACATTAAAAAGCTCCTGTATTGATTCTGGCAAAAGAAGAGCCCTCACGAGTGGGAAGATGTATTCTTGTGTGCGCACGTGCATGCGGGTGTGCATTTACGTGTGGGTCACGGGGTGGAGTTGCAGCGCTAGCACTAGCACATGTGCTCATGAAACACTGCACAAAGACTCGCCAGCAGATTCTGGCAAACATAAAAACACTAACACCCTCAACACACGCAGAAAAGACATACATACATATATATATGTGTGTGTATATATATATATATATATGGGCCAGTGCACTACCAAGTGCCCCCCACACAGGGCACAGAGGGAGCTCGCACTCTCGCATACATAGCGCTGAGCTCAAAGTTAGAAAATAATGCATACAAATACACACAAACAGGTACAAAACACCCCACACACATGCACTCACACTCCAAACACTTCTCTTGTAACTGCAATACAACACCCCTCGTAAGCACTTCCATTCAAAAACATGATACTCCGATACACACAGAAAGACAGAGAGAGCGAAAGAAATAGGGAGAAAGTAAAAGAGAGAGAGAGAGCAAGAGAGTGAGAGAAATACGGCGTCGATTGACTCTCACTGTAATAGTGAGCCAGATGAGAAAATATAGAACACTGTGAATCAATGCGTCATTTCAGAGCGCTTTCACACACACACACACACAAACACACAGAGTTTTCAGCCCAGGGGCAAACAAACAACAGAAATCAGAGGAAAGCAAATGAATAGCAGGATGGAGGAAAGAGGAAGGGGTGGATGATGGCAGATTGGAAAGAGTGGGTGGATGGAGGGAGTGAAAGGAGAGGTATAGTCGGGGTGCCTCCATACCGAATGATTTGTGTCTGTTTCTTTTTCAACCCACCCACCACCACCCCCGCTTTCAGTCCTTGCTCTCAGTCGAGATAATGCCAAGGCAAAAAAAAAAAAAAAAAATCCATGCCATTGATTGGCTCCTGCGACCCAGTTTCATGGCAGCTTTTTCTCAATAAGTTGCCCTCATTGGTCAATAACTGCCAAGCTCCCCAGGTGACATGGGTGAAGAGGTGTTTGGATGGCGGGGTTTTTGGTGGTGCTCAGTTATGATTTGTGTACAAGTACTGTAGTTCAGTCCTTCTTGTAGATTTAGATTTATGGCTCAGCGTGCGGGAGGCATAGCTACACGTCCACATGAATAATGCCACAGACCCTGGAGCTAAAATATCCCCGCTCTCTCCCCAAGCTATCACCTCATCAACTATCCTAATCACCCCTATCCAAAAGAAAACCATTTGCCCCATAAGGTGCTCCATTTAATGAATGCACAGTCATTGAAAGAATGCCGGGGTGATGCACAAGCAAGTTTTAGCTTGAAACGACTTCTCCTCACACACACACACACACACACACACACACACACACACACACACACACACACACACACACGCACATACAGATTTTTGTCAACTCATAGACATAATGAGCAACTTATTTCAGTCTCACATTGCCTAAGATGAAAAAGAAAATAGCAGCATGCATTGGCAGTAGTCTGGATGAAGAAACAGTAGACTGTACCCAGCGTCCACACCAGAGCAAAGCTTTTAAGTGAGGCGGTAGGCAGCCTGAATCTGGCAGGTCATAAGCCTGCAATAAAAATTTAAATGAGTCTCCCCAAACAGACAGTAGAAAAGCAGAAAGACTTTCTGTAAATAGTGTTTGTAATAAATTCAGAGGTAAACAGAGATTTCAGTTTGTTGAAAAACTTAATTTTGTAAGTTCTTATTTCTAACAATTTACGTTTTAGAGGTGCTATAGTCTGTTTTTTATGCTCTGTGGCTTTTTGTTCTTTGGATTACACTCTCAGTTTCAGTCTTGATGCTTCAGCATACAATAATATTTAGGACAATAGCGTGGGTCAAACTTTTTGGCAGTAGCTTGGGATCTGCGCCTTCTGTCATTCAATGGAGCAATGTCCCAAAGCCAGGGCCAAAAAGACATTGTTCATGGTTTGTTGTGGAAAAACATAACTGCTAAACTCCATAAATGTCTTTGGGATGAACTGAAAAAGTCTCTGTCCGCCAGGCCTTATCACCCAAACACCAGTAACGATAATGTTCCTGTGCCGAAACAGGCCCATATTCCTGCAGCCGGGTTCCCAGCTCAACCTCCACTGAAGAATGGCGGCTAACAGAGCAGCAGAATAATGCCATTGGTTTTGGTTTTGATTGATTAACTGATTGATTTGTGCCCTGAACTACATGGCGCTATGTCCATACGGGCTTAAGCTGCCACTACTGTATAAGCCAATCCAACCAAAGTGATTGACTGACAGTTGAGCAGCATCTAAAAACCCTTCACCCCAGATCTTCCAAACAACTTTGCAAAGCCGACAGTCTCACATTCACATCCATGTCATTGCTGTGGGTGAGAAAGACAAGGCTGCACCTCTCTCCTGCCTATAGTTTCAATTTTTAATCTTCCTCACCTTTAAAGTGTCCGCTATTCTTCTGGCAGTTAGGTTGTTACGAACAGGGTGGGACGTCATTTCAGCTTTTTTTTTTTTAGCCCTACACCTGCCGCAAGAAAAATCTAGCATATAACCATAAATTGAAGTGAACATTTTTTTTAATATGGTTGTGGTGTTTGGTTGTCCACATACTTTTGGCTTATATAGGATGGCTTTGGCTGAACCCCTTTAAGGAGTAAAGCATGAATGGTGCCATAATTGCAACAAAGATCATTACATGCCTACACACCATCTTTTGTCATATAAAGTCTGAATGGTCCCATTATCATTGGGCTCCAGGCCTGATGTTACAACCTCCCATTGCCAAGTGGAGTTTGAGCAGATTGTACAAATGAGAAAAATTTATCTGTCTCGAGGCAGTAGTTCACTGTAGTCCAATAAGCCAACTAATTTCAGAGGTGGTGCATGCTACCTGCTGGGTCAATAGACTGATGATCCATATGTGAAATTATGCACTTTTTCTTTCCGTTTTAAGGGGTTTTTTTTACTACTGAGCCATACTGCAGCACATGTAGCATTATATCGCTAATCCAGTTTGGGTTTTCGCCAGTGTAACTGTTCCAGTCAGCCCCATTGCCAATCATCATCGTGACATGTGTTGACTCAAGTTTGTTGCCGTATGAATCATTATTCTAATTACAGATTACTCTCATAAGAAAGATTACTACGGTGCTGCTCGCAGGAAATGATGAGGAAGACAAAGAAAGACCTCAGCCAAGAGCAGCTTTAAAACCTGTGATATGCTCTCCAACGAAATGGCTTGAACTGTCTGAGCGATTCTAAACACCTTTAAGAGGTACCATTATTTACACTAAAAGCATGTCCCCCACTTCAGAAATTTTAGAAGTGGGATGCTCTTTTTTTCCAGCACCTCAGTCTATAGCTGGCTCAAGCTCCTGTCACAGTCTGAAATCATCTTGTCTTTTCCTCGAGTTTGTATTGATCCGCGAAAGCACGGTCTTAAAGCGCACCAATGAGTCTTCGTCCTCAACAGCCTGCTCCACTGAGCATTTACAAGTGCTAATGTCACAACTGGCATTTTCAGGCTGTTCCTTGCACTCACCAAAGTGAAAAGAGGTTTTTTAAAAAAAAAAAAAATATCCAGCCGCAGTTTATTCACTTTTAAAATCTTGAGAGAGAAAAAAAAACGCTCTGTGATGCCCAAGTTACTGTTCAGAGAAATCACACATCCAGTTCTTGCTTGATTGGAATTGTTTTGTAAACCCTCAAAGCCATGAACTTGCTTACAGATACAAAGCTGGCAGTGACTGTGACTGTCGCTGGGGAGAGGACAGAAGTGGAGGCTGCTGCAGCTGGAGCTATTCAAATAAGAAAAAAAAAACCACTGTAATAGCATCCTAACCAGTGTGCGCCTTGGCTTCAGCGCTGGG
This sequence comes from Haplochromis burtoni, assembly GCF_018398535.1. Lineage (NCBI taxonomy): Eukaryota > Metazoa > Chordata > Actinopteri > Cichliformes > Cichlidae > Haplochromis > Haplochromis burtoni. Next base: position 2,503,590 of record NW_024582393.1, read on the forward strand.
TGTGCATATAGTTCACAGATTTAAGTGTCTCCATAAGCTGGTTGTGATAGTCATTCTGCCATTGTCATAGTTTTACCTCCTGCTGCTGCTGCTGTATTGAGTTCGCCTGACTCCAGCTGCTTTGAAATTTCCTGCCAGGACAGGGACTTCTTTTTTTCCCCGAATAGCTGTATGTCACACTGCTATATCTATTTGTCTTTTTCATGCTCTCAAGCCTCCTCACGCATACAGTACAATGTGTCTTTCCACACCAGCGAGTGCTGTGTTGTCTGATTTCTTTTATTGTGGCTTGTTCAGGTAATTTACCATGCACATTAAATGTTGAAGAACAGTGGAAAGATAACTGGAAACAATAAAATGCAATAAATCAGTCACGCCTACAATATAATTTATCTATTAAAGTGGTGTTTTATTGATCATTGGAGGATATTACAGTTCGCATTGCACACCTATCCTTTCTGTCAAGCACCAGCGACTAGTCTGTCCTACCTCAGTTGTTAATGTGGGGCAGAGCAGATGCTTTTAAACAGCAGCAAACATTTTCATTCAGTGTTCTCTTTTTTTCCTGAGATTTTACAGCGCTCTTGTAGCTTTTACTGTGAAGCCCACTGTGCTCTGCATCTTTTTATCAGCCCTTTCTGTTAATCAGCGCTTTCCCTTTTTTTTTTTTCCTCAAGCGGACCAACTGCTGTTATAAAATGAAAGCTTACTGAGCTTAATTGTCTTTAAGTCTTTCTATTTTATTTGAAGTCTCGCAATGAACATTAGTCTTGACTCGTTCTCCAAAATGGCTTTATAGAATTTTTGGAATAAAGTTGTTCGAGTGTTTAAAAATTGATGCTAAGTTGCATTCTAGATTCGATTTCTTCGGTAACAGTATTTTACAGTGAACGAGATAGCCAATAAATAATTTCACTGTGATTGCAGTGAAAAAAAAGCCCAGTTTGAACAAGGCCTTTTATAATGAAAACATCTAGAAAAAATTGCTGCCAGTTCAAGGCCAAGTGCAATCATCATGCACTCCTTCTATCATTGATGTAATCTCTCATAATAACTTCCGAAAAGCTACCAAAGTGAAGCGGAAATATGTGGAAAATAATTATAAAAGTGTTGGATTGTGGATGGAAACATTGCCCATTGGTTTGTTACTCGCACTGACTACAGTACTAAAAGTTTTTAATACTAGGAGCCAGTGGTACCACGCTGCAATATTAATGTTGTTTTCTACTTAGAAAAGTTTTTATGAAGCATAAAGTAACCACACAGATTTCACAAAGGGGGCTTTACCCTTCTGTAAATACCATTCTCATGCTCAGTGGAAATGTGCAAAGGAAAAAACAAAACCCATTTTATTCCGTGACCTTCACCACCTCACCTCCGCTGTAGCCGTTGGAATATATAATGTGGCAATTTCACTTTCTTCGTTTGGCCCATATCCTCTGATACGTTCCGCAGAGTGCGAAGTGGCACTCGGAAATCTTATTCCCAACTCCGCTGAAGCAGCTGGTGAGCTGGTGGCCGGCAGATGTGATAATGACACAACGCACCAGCTGAGACGGCATAGCGGGCCACGACTCAGGCAGCTTTTAATAATTGATGGCAGCCAAGGCCCCGGATTGGCCAGTAATTGCATTACAGGTCACTTCTCAATAGCAATTTGTGAAAGTTGTGGTGATGTGTGCCGGGTGGCGATCAATAGGCACTGTCCAGAGAGGCAGACCCCCTCCTTCTCTCGCTCGCTCTCTCTCTTATGCTTTCTATCTTTCTGTGTCTATGAAGGTTGGATGTCTAGTGAAAATATTTTCTTCCAGTGCTCAGTGCAGCAACACGGTGAGGATTCATTCACTTAGCATCAAAACACTGACAATAATTTAAGACCCGCGAGCACCTGTTAAGCACATTAACCCCTTCCAACACTTTTTAAATAAAACATGTGCAGTACAAGCTTCCTGCCATTTCCAGGTAGCCTAATGTTGTTTCGCAATGCTGGAGCCCAGCCCGTTAAAACAGTTGCATGCCTTCAATTCAATCAGACAGAACTGCTATTTTATTTGAGCTTCATGTTTCAGTCTGATTGTGTTCACATGAGCCGTTTTCTGTTTGGTAGGGGCAGATTATTGTTATGTCTTTTGTAACTCTATATGAACGGCAGCAGCAGCTGGCGTGAAGAGCGACAGCAACTTTTTTGTGAGCAGCATGGCAGCATGGCATCTGATATGTGTTTACGTGAGCATGAGTGCACAGAGATTATTTCTGGAAATGTGTGACAATGAGATCTGTTTGTATTTTAAGATACTTGTTCTTAAATGAAAATGTATGTGTTATTTTAGCCTAGTAGCTTAATTAATAATATCAAGTTGGCTGCCAAAGTAGCTTTGAGTTTATTTTTAGTATTTTGGAGTTTTAAACATACAGCCAACATTTCTGTCCCACTGCTTTTCGCAAGTGCCATACCTCATCACTGGAGGTCCCTATACGTTAGCAATATATGGCACACTTGACTGAAACACAACCGAGTAAATTGAAGCCTCAGGTTCCCAACGTCGAAACAGAACAAGAGCTCAGATTTACCCACTGCACGGTGCTTTACTATCCAGCCTGCAGTGCAGGCTGTGAGCCTTGTGGCCCCCTCTGGCTCTCTGGCTGCACTCATTCTCATGGAAGTTATTTACTGTTCTAGCCGTTATTTTTCTCTTTTTTTCCTTCTCCCATTGTTGATGTCTCACCCGCTTTGACATGTAAACTATCAGTGTGTCATTTTGCTGCATCTGGTGTTCATTCTTTTCTCTCTCTGTATCTGCCTCGCTCTCTCCCTCTTCTCCTCCTCCTGCTCCCCTCTGCTGTGGGATGGAGAGGAGGAGGAGGAGAAGAGAGAAGAGTGGAGGAGACAGTAGATTTTGCATGCTCTAAATACAGCCTCTACGTGTGTGGGGTGCTGTCATCAAAGGAGAGAAGGGACAGGGGATGGTTCACTTCTTTTGTGGTGGTGTGTGCTTGCGTGTCTGTGTGTGCGACTGTTTGCTTATGCAACTAAGTGTGCATTAATTCAAGCAAACATCAAAAATGCTCCCTCATCCATCTCTCTGTTTAACTCTTCTCCTCCTTCTCGCTCCCCGCCTGCCTGCATCGCTCTCTGTAATGCTCATTTTAGCATCATTTTGTCCGCATTGCCTTTTTTTGTTTGTTTGTTTTTGTCGTTAGGCTCTGCCTTTTGCTTGCCTGTCTGCTTTGGTGTGTCTCACCTCTCTTGCATGTGCTTGGTGGGGTGTGACAGCATTGAGAAGTCACCAAAGAGGTAAATGATGATAGGCCATCCATCATGCTTTATGGACTCTGTATGGTGCTGCTGTGGAGAGTGGCTGCACTGTGCAGTAACTCAGAACACTCTGTCCCTCCATATAACCTGGCAGGGGCTCTGCTGTTTGCCTCGTCTCTCCTGGGTGAGTGTTCATGTGTGTGAGACACAGGAAGAGCGCGGGTCTGACTCACCCACTTAAGCGTTTCTCACTGTGTGTTTGTGATTCAGGATGTGTGTGGACGAGTGAAGGAGGGAATGGAAAGAGTGTTTGTCCACACTGCCAAACCATGGGCAATGAGCTTTCATTATGGTCTGATATGCCACTGCTGGGAGCATCACCTCCAACCAGCAGACACAACAAGGTCTGCATATGTGTGTATGTGTTAGCGAGTGATAGAGAAACAGGCAGAACGACAGTTAGAAAGATACACAGAAAGACTTACCTGAGTACAGTTAGATCCAAAATATTTTAGACAATCACACATATTTTCTTGGTAAATGTAGCGTGCTTATGTCCACCAACACACTGGATTTTATGTAAAGTAATCAAGATGTAATTAAAGTGCAAATTTTAGGGGTTAGACAAAAGCATTGCACTAACTGGTTATCCATGTTTAAATGTAGAGGCCCCAATTTCAGAGCCTAAAAGGTAATCGGACGGTAGGCAGACAAACATTTCCATGGCCAGGTTAGGGCTGGCCCCTTGTCACTCCATGACAAATTAACCAAATAAAGTATTTTGAGTTGGTTCCAAGTGTTGAACTTGCATTTGGTAGCTGTTTACTGGAACTCTTAGTATAGGTCCAAAGAGATGTCAACACGAGTGAAGAAGACCATCATTAGGCTGGAAATTGATGATAACCCTATCAGAAAGAGAGAAAAAACTTTAGGAGTGGGGCCAAATCAACAGTCTGGTCCATACTGAAAAAGAATGAATGCACTGGGCAGCTCAAAAACACAGAAGAGCACAGATGACAGCTAAAAGTGAAAGATTAGAGTTTACTTTTCTAACCAGATTTTGCCGAAAGAGTCTGCACAGTTCTGGAAAAGAAAGAAATCTTTGGACGGATGAACTCAAGGGTAACGTGAGAGGATGAGATGATATGATAGGAAGATAACAGTATAGTGAAGCAGAGAAAAAACTCATGATCTGAAGCAAGTCACATCATCTGTCAAACGTGATGGAGGCAATGTCATGACATGGACATGTATGGCTTCAAGTGAAACCGAGCCACTACTTTTTATTAAGGATGTGATAGAAGTGGCCGGAGAAATCCTTGACTTTCTCCTCAGCTTCAGACAAACGCTGCAAAATAGACTGAACAGTGATTCACTGTGGAAATGGATGATGACCCAAAGCAGAGTGCAAAAACAACCCCTCAGAGTTGGCCACTGAAGGGTTGTTTGATTGCTGATCTCAGTCCAGCGGAGCATGCTTTTCAGTTACTAAAGACTAAAGATAGCTACAAAAAACACCTGGCAAATTATCTCAAGAGAGGAAACAAGCCTTATATCTGAAAGGTATGTTAGTTTGTCCAATTACTTTTTAGCCTCTGAAAATTTAACAGTTACAAAAATGTTTGTAAAACTCTTTTCAGTTATCACATTTTGATTATTTAATTTAAAAGCTATTATTAGAGTAGATATAGCTTGCTGTGGCTTACTGTTAGATTATCTAAACTGATATTTGCAAGTAATAATTGTCATGGTACGTTGTGTGGCAGGCAGGAGAAGGACCCAAGATGCAGACTCACAGACACGGGGATAACTCAAAAACACAGCTTTAATGCTGGCAAAAGGTGGAACACGAAAACAGTACTAAACTAAACTGGGAAAGCTAAACATAAAGTAAACCAGGAACCACGGGGAGAATAACACACAAC
>NW_024582393.1:2518228-2524158 GCF_018398535.1 Haplochromis burtoni
CCCAGGAAACAGAACCTAAACAGGGGATTGAATACAAAAATACAAAAGAACTAAGAACACTGGGCCAACACGGCCCAGGACCATGACAATAATAGAACATAGAATAATAGTCATAGGACATAGTGCGCCTAACAAATTAAATTATACACAGTTTTGTGTTTTTACTTTACTTCTGTATTGCATCTGACCCCCTTTTAACAAATCCCACCCCTTTTTTCTGTAACCATGATTACGGCTCTGAAGGCATGCCCAGGCGGTCCATTTGTCAGGCAACATATCACCAATACGAGAGTGGCCACTGGGAACTTCTGGAGATTTCCAGAGGGGGCCATTTAATTTGTCCCAGTCGCAAAGCAAATGTGCTAATTAAATTTGACAGTCTGCACATTAGTTTATCTGTTCTAAAAGTAGGTTACATGTTCAGCTTTCTACAACACAATAGTCTCTGTACAGTGGATCAGGTGGATTCTACCACCAAAAGAAATACCTCTAAAATACTGAAAGAAATACAACTGTTGCAAGAATTCCGTAATGAGTTGAAGTTATGTTGTTAATCTGTTTATGTGATTATTTATTTTTCTTTGTTTTATATATGGCCTGTGAAAAACTTGGAACAAATAGGAAAAATAACCAATGCTGCAGTTTTCGAATGTCCACTTGCGTCTATGTGATGTCATCAGAAGGTGAATGTGAGGCTCCATTCAGATGTCTGCATGAAATCTTTGAAACTGTGCACAGTCATAATACCTATGCGTCCTCTGTGAGCAATCAAAGTAGAAAAGCAACAACTGTTGGTGTGAGTGGTGCCTCTAGTATGCTGGCATTAGTGCGAACAACGCCTGTGTTTTTCTTCATACTAGAAATGTACATAAAAGATCACAGTGTAGCTTGCACCTTGGTTTTGGGACACCTTAATTTATCTGATACTAACTGGTTCAGAAAGGGAACAGAACATCTGACATTACATTGTACCAAAGAAGAACACTACGTATCGATCCTTACATCATCATTTTTTACCTGCAACTTAAGAAGATTTTACATTAGAAAAATCACACATTGTTTTTAATTCTGTGCAAAGACATTGAAGAGTGTCAAATTTTTTGCAAGGCTCAGCATCTTAAACATACAGAAACAAGAGATTTGTGCTTCACAGTCTCCCATGTAGTTTTACTACAGGAATACAACACTGGCAACAAATACCAAAACAACAGCTCATGTTAGCTTTAGGGAATTTTGGATTTTTTGTTAGGGAGCTACACAAAACACTTCTCCCAACAGACATGAAATATCTAAATGTTATTTTTAAAGAAGCGATTGTACCAAACAGTGCAACATCTTTACAACCTTCTAATCGTATTACAGCCTCACCTTCATCCTTTTCCTTTCTGTTCATCCCTCCTCTTTTTCTCCATCCTTTCTGTTCAATACCTCCTGTATCTGGTGAGCCCTTTCACACTTTTCTTTTGTCACCTTTCCACATGGAAGAACAATTGCTCAGAGTTCACTCTGTCTCTCTGCCTTCCTCTCCCACACCTCCTCTCCTCGCTACCACTCTTAGATCCAGAGGGAATCACACTGTCTGAACCAAATGTGCCACAAACTTGTCAGATGATGTTTGTTTTCCACCCCCTTTCCCGTGCCTGTTTTTTTTCCTTTTTTTTTTGCCTGTGTGTTTTAATGCTGTCTACATATTTGACAAAGTGCTGTGAGATGCACTGCCCTCACATGTCAACAGACTAAAATTTTGCAGCATCATTAATGAAACAAAAATCTACAGGGTGGTTGTATGTGTGTGTATGTGTGGTGGGGAATGGGAACTGGGGGGGTGGGGGTTAGTCCCAAGCCTTGTGTGATAATAAGGTTTGTATGTTCAGACAGCTTGTTAGTATGCTTGTGAAGACTGTGAGTAAACAGCCTTTCCTCTGAGGTTCCCTAGAAAGTTTGAATAAAGGATCTTCTACTGAAAACTAAAGGTGGTTAAGGGACTGAACAGCTGCGTTCCTGTGGATCTGTATACCCAAGAAAATGTAGCACAAGCTCTAGCTCCATTTCCCTGTAGACATTATTTGCCTGCTGAATAACTAAAACTTATTAGAGAGTAGCTTAAAGACAGATTGGTGATGTTCCTTAGCTTGGTAAGTGTCACGAAGACCCACTTTCAAAGCCCTAAACTGAATTGGATTGAAGTCAGAAGGGTTAGATTATTAATAATTAAACTTAAACTGACCAGAAGATCAGGAATTAATATTCTGGACAACAGGTTAGGCAATTTTACAATTTTAATTCATTCAAATTACTACTTTTGACTATATTCCTAGCTGCTTTATAAATTTCTGTATAGCTCTCTGGAAATACGGAAAACTTGGCCTCCTAAAGTCACTCAACTCTTAAATGCCTGATCAATGATGGGCAGGACAAAAGGGTAAAAAGAGAGAGAAAGCAAAGCGACGAAAAAGAAATAGGCAGGAAGGACAGTTAAAGTCTGCCAAGAAGCAAGGTAACTTACCTCTGGCAACCCCACATTGTAGACACACCTCTAAAACTCATCCCAAACTTTGGCAAGATGCAGACCAGCACTAGCCTCCTTTATGAATGTCACACACCGTGAGAGGAAAATGATTACGTTGCAAAGAAGACAGGGGGGCAGAACAGGAGGGGACAGGAGAAAGCGAGAGAAGAAAAATCACTTTGATGGATTATGCTTCTCGTGGGACAACCTTGTATCGTTTTTGGACAGGAGTCTAACTCGGCCAGATTCTCTGTTACAGCGGCGATTCTCCTCTTTTCCTTCCGTCTCCTTTTGTCATCCAAGATGTGCGCTAGCTGTGACAACAGTGCCAGCGGTGATACCTAATGATACCGCTTGCAGAAACTAATTACTACCAGTGATTAAGAGAGGAGACGTGGCTTCTACCGCACATGCTGTCTTTGGGTGGGGGGAGCTTTTTAATTGCCTTTGCCAAATAAATGATGGCCAAAGATGCATGGACCCAGACTTCTTAATGGAGTCTTAGTGCTCGGTGGCAAAGAGCGAATACTTCAGGGCCCTTGGCACTCCCTGCACACAGATGGTGCCGCCTGTTCACAACCAGCGCTTGTTGTTGATCAGTGCGTTAAGGGCACCTGTGAAATTAAACAGACAAATGAATTCCCCACTGGCTGCAAAACAGAATATTAGCATTGCATGAAAGATGGCTAAACTGATTCATGCATTAACCACTTTTAATGCCAAAGGGCAGAGCATTTTAATTTAGTTAGTCACAGGTTCGGCTCTGTGAAGTTACTAAAGGAAGCAAAGATAAGGCTGTAGTAACAGTTTAATCTCAGCTGGATGTTGGAGGTGTGGTGCTTGTGCACATTTGTTAGCCCTTAAGCACATCTAGACCTAATTAACAATCATGTTCCACAGCAAGGTTGTCTTTGGCAAGGATCCAGCCAACCAATAATTCATTTACTGAACAGTAACACGTCTGCCTGAGTAGTAAAGGACTTAAAAGTTTGACATGGCTCTTGCAGAAGCACTTAGTTCTAAGCTGCCTAGTGTATATTTCCCTCTTTAATGGCTTCTGTGAATAGCTTTCTCTGCACACTAATAATTAAAAAACTCCACTGCTTCACATCATTACGTTTTAAATGATCATCTCTTAAATTCCTGTTTATCTGTTTTCTGTAGTGAGAAGACAGTGGTTTTGTGTTCTTGAACTGCATTTCCCAGTGTCGTCTTTGACTCTGTGTTACCAGTACTCCAACTCTGACAGCAGCTCCCTTAATCCCAAAACAAGCTAGCATGAAATGAACTACTGACACTAGTGAGGCAAATACAAAGGCAGATTTTAGGATGGTGTCTAAGAGTGACCTTGTCTAGAGGGGCACAATCATATCCACACTGTATGAACACATCAGACACAAAGACATTTTAACTATGTCACTGCTTCAGACATGCTGCTGTTTGCTTAAAAGCTTAACTAATAATACCGCATTAACTAAAGGCATTTGCTGCTTAGTAAAAGTTGCCAGTGGACCTACAGTACATTAGCGCTTAACAATACATCTAAAAAACTGCATCTCCATCTAGGCACTCACCCAAAATAACAATATAATCAAAGTGAGATTGCTTCTAATAACTGACAGTCTGGTCTGAGCACGAGACCTGCATCACTCACCATCGCTGTGCTTTTGTTTTTCCGTCTTGGAACGGTAATTTTCGTGTTAACTCAGAATTATGCATTTCGGGACAGCCGGTTATCCTTTTAAGCCCCTCTGAGCAAATGTTTCTCTATACTTTGAATGTGGGTTTCTGCAGATGGCGTTCTGTTCTTATTCCACTCAGCCTTGGTGACTGCCTCTACTCATACCAACTACGCACTTCTACTTGTATTTGTGCCATTACTTAAAGCACACCAGAGAATTTTTAGAACAGCTACCCACTCAGGACCGGCTATTATTATGTGTAGTTTAAAACCTCAAGGCTGCTGAGCATTTCAGCAGCCTTCTACAATGCCAATTTGTAAAGCCTCTATTTGAGCTATAGTGAAGAGGAACATACATGCATCCTTCACAGATGTCTCTCCTTAAAAGACTTTTTAAGCAAATAAGAAAACAACCAAATGCTTTCCTGATTGAATATTCACTATAATCGTTCACATCTGGTGGGTGACCATCTGAGCGTTTAAGTGCCTGGTGGTTTTCACATGTTATTCCCATATCCAAAATTGCCTTTTGGAGTTTCTAGCTGAACTTTGATATTCAATTCCTTTTGTTGCAAGCTCTATGCAGGCAGTGGCACTGGTGAATCAATAGCAATTTAACAGTGAGTTATAGCTGGGTATGTGCATATACTGGACAGCGTGAGCACGTTATGATTCGGGTGTGTTTACTCAATGAGTGCTGAGTCAGCAATAATGACACAGCATTTCTTTCTTGTCCTCCCCCTCACTGTATCTCTTCCTCCCTCTTTGGGATTTCTGTGTTATTTTTCTTCTCTTGATCTCATTACACCATGACTCAAGGGCTGTATTCATTAAAGTTTAAAAGTACAATGCAATCCAAAGTCACTCGCAGCGACTAACGCAGAACCCGTTTGGCTCTTTCTCCGTATCTCCACTTTCTTCCCTCCTTCACGTCTTTTATTTATTTATTTATTTTTGTCTGCGCAATGCTATGGAAGAGCATTTTTTTTTATCATTTGCTCCGCTACTCTTTCACCAATGAGGCAGACTGCTGAGAAAGTCTGCCAACAATAGCTGGAGCCCAGATGTTGAGACTGGCAGTTGACTCTTGACGACAATGCTTCTGTTCTTTAATTAAACTTTTGTAAAGTTGTTTTCATTTCCTCCTGCGCAAGCTGTACTGACAATTTCTTTTTACATGTGGATGTAAATGTGTTGGCTCTTTGTTGTTTTGCATCTTTCCTTCCCCGAGTCTTAGCAAAACCAAAAAATCATTCCAAACCCTCCAAAGACATAGCTTGTCTCATCAACAGTGGTGTGTTTTTAAGAGACAAAGTTACATAACGTAGCCCTGGCAGCAAAAGATGGTAAATAAATCTCTTTAAATGGAGGCTGAAAGATATCCAGCTTCATGCAGTCATTAGCAGCGATGTAGAAAAGGTTGATAATTTCACAGTTATCCTCCCATGTTTGCCACCACTGCACAAACTTAGCCGATTTTGCCTACTTATAAATTCTTTGAAAACTGTACAAGCATGCCTGTTTTCTTGTCATAATGAGAAACAAATTATTCTCGTACGACCACGAGGTCACCGTGCCTTATTTTTCTGAAATCCTTTTCTAAAAGCACACGTGTATCCATGTCCTTATTTTGCCTTCCTTAGCAGCTCATAACCGACACAGAGACAGATATTTCTTAGTAAATGCTACAAAATGTCTGATAACCTCATTAAATTCAGAGACTGTTTGACCTGTATGAGG
>NW_024582393.1:2524178-2540742 GCF_018398535.1 Haplochromis burtoni
CACTTTCAGTCCTTCTCAAAAATGGGAAAACAGTTCTGTCCAATTATGTGGCATCAACTGTCAGCATTTGCAGAACAGATAGACACCCATGTATCCGTTATTAATCATTAGATGTCATCTTTGTGCAACACAAAAATGCGTGTGGTGATGAATTATTGATGTGATCCTGGAGATAACAGTTGCGCTCTAATTACATGTCATCATTACCAGGTTGAAACCAGTCTCCATGTCCCTTTAATGTGATTACGCATTCATAATTGTGCTGTTATTAGCCTAGTTTATTATTCACAACAGTAAAGCCCACTAATTAGCATGGGTCCGCAGCGTGTTGTCGCTCATTTTCTGTGTGAAATGTATGTTTAAAGCTTCATGTTTTGTTTTTAACTTGAAACGTTGCTGTGATGTTGATTTTTTTCTGTGGGGGCAGAATACTAAAGAAGTAGAAATGGAGTTTGAACAAAAAAGTCTTGTTTTTTGGGTTGTGTGGGTGATGTTCAGTCGGATAGGTGGCCCATCACTGGAATCAGTGGTGATTCCAGAGTCTGTTAGGTCAAAATTCACAGGGGCCCTCCAACCAGCGCTCATCACCATTATGTTATAAACAATCTGAAAACAACAAAAAAATGGACTCCTTAGCTAGGCGTTAATTAATATTACATGTCAACATGAACAAAAACAATAATATAATAACAACTTTATTTAAAAAGCGCTTTTAAACAAAGTGCTGAACAGTTATTTGAAGATAAAAAGATAAATAAATAAAAGCAATACAGAAAAAAGCTATACAATTTACAAACTGATAACAATTTAAAAACTAATAGGCATAAAATTAAGACACATAGGATAGGGTGAACAAGTGTGTCTTTAACTTAGCTTCAAAAACCTCCACAGAGCATGCCTGCCTAATATCTTCAGGGTTGTTCCACAAAAATGGGGCACGAAAAATACGCTCCTCAATAGTCTTTTTTCTAGCTTTAGGAACTTTTAGAAGGCCAGTGTCCTGAGATCAGAGGGCACGAGATAGAACATAGAGGTGCAAAAGGTCAGAGATATATGAAGGTGCCGAACCATTTAAAGCCTTGTAGGTGAGCAACAGGACCTTAAAATCTGCTCGAACCTGACCAGGCAACCAGTAAAGAGATGGGGTAATTTCCCAATTTTGGTTCAAATGCAAGCAGTTGCATTTTGTACCATCTGTAAGCCTCTAAGACTTTTCTTCGGTAACCCAGAAAGAAGAGTGTTACAATAATCAATGTGTGAAGTCACAAATGCATGGACAAGAACCTCTGCAGTGTCCGGTGATTCCACCAGCATTGCAATGCAGGTGGAAGTTATGTTATTCAAGTGTTGCTCTCCCAAAGTCAGTGTTAAACTGGCAGCATTTAGTTACTGACCCTTATATTTAATCATTATCATCTGCTCCAATCACATCTGTCTTACTTTTTCTCCTCTTCCTCTTTATTTTGTCTCTCCAGAAAGCACAAATCCTCTTCGTCTTGCTTTCATTGTTCTCCTTGGGTTCATTTAAACAGAATCAGGTATGAAGGTTGGCAGATCGATCCATATATTGATAACATCGATACCAGCGCTGGTATTGGTATCGGAGGGATACTAGCTCGATATGATATCAATGTAAGATGTCTCAACCTTTTTGTGCTAACTATCACATCTATTTTAAGCTGATCCAAAGTGCATACAGCCACATTTACATGCCACGTCTCCAAAAGAGCAGTTTCAAAATACATAATGACTTTCATAGGTTAAAAGTATCCATTTTGGTATTGGCAATACTGGCCTAGTATTTACTTGGTATCATATCTGTATCAAAATTTGCAGTATGAATTATATACAGCGGGGAAAATAAGTATTTGACACATCAGCATTTTTATCAGTAAGGGGATTTCTAAGTGGACTATTGACACAACATTTCCACCAGATGTTGCCATCAAGCCAAATATTGAATTCATACAAACAAATCAGAACATTGAAGTATACAAGCTAAACCATAATAAATAAAGTGAAATGACACAGGGAATAAGTATTGAATACATGAAGATAACAAGGGGCAAAATGACATAGAAAGCCAGGAGATCACCTGAAATCTGTCAGTATTGATAGAGAAATCCTGTCCCCTATCAATACTAATTGATATCAGCTGCTTTAGTCCTAATTGATGGCCTATAAAGGCTCCTCATTACCCAGAAGGCACACAGGAAAGACTTCATGATGGGTAAAAGCAAAGAACTCTCTCAAGATCTTCGTAATCTTATCGTTGAAAAGCATTGTGATGGGAATGGTTATAGGTGCATTTCCAGAATGCTGAATGTTCCTGTGAGCACTGTGGGGGCCATTATCCGGAAATGGAAAGAGCATCAGTTCACCATAAACCTGCCACGATCAGGTGCTCCACGCAAGATCCCTGTCCGAGGAGTCCAAAGAATAATCAGGAGAGTTCTCCAAGAGCCAAGAATCACTCGGACAGAACTTCAGGAAGACCTTGCATCAGCAGGTACTGTTGTTTCAAAGAAAACTATAAGCAATGCACTGAACCGCCATGGCATCCATGCACGCTCACCACGCAAGACTCCATTGCTGAACAAAAAGCATGTCAAGGCTCGGTTAAAATTTGCGCAACAGCATTTGGAGAAGCCTGTGGATTATTGGAAGACTATAGTATGGTCAGATGAAAGCAAAATTGAACTTTTTGGCAGCCATTCTACACACCATGTTTGGAGAAGAAATGGCACTGCTCACCACCCCAAGAACACCATACCAACAGTTAAGTTTGGGGGTGGTAGCATCATGGTTTGGGGCTGCTTTTCAGCAAGGGGTACTGGCAGACTTCATATTATTGAAGGCAGGATGAATGGAGAGATGTACCAGGACATTCTGGATAAAAATCTGCTGCCATCTACCAGGAAGCTAAAAATGAAAAGAGGGTGGACATTTCAGCAAGACAATGATCCCAAACACAAGGCCAAGGAAACAATGAAGTGGTTTCAAAGAAAGAAAATCAAGTTGCTTGAATGGCCCAGTCAATCACCTGACCTAAATCCCATAGAAAATCTATGGAGAGAACTGAAGATTAAAGTTCATAAAAGAGGCCCAAGGAACCTTCAAGATTTAAAGACCGTTTGTGTGGCAGAATGGGCCAGAATCACTCCTGAGCAATGCAGACGACTGGTCTATCCATACAAGAGGCGTCTAGAAGCTGTAATCACCAACAAAGGCTTTTCTACAAAGTATTAAATAAAGTGTGTTCAATACTTATTCCCTGTGTCATTGCACTTTATTTAATATGATTCAACTTGTATACTTCAATGTTCTGATTTGTTTGTATGAATTCAATATTTGGCTTGATGGCAACATCTGGTGGAAATGTTGTGTCAATAGTCCACTTAGAAATCCCCTTACTGATAAAAATGCTGATGTGTCAAATACTTATTTTCCCCGCTGTACATATAGATGGATAGACAGGGAGACAGGCAAGCAGCCAGGCAATTATGGGAAATGGTGGTTTTCGGGAATTTTGACTTTTAAGGGGCGCCTTGTCAAACACACAGTCACAAGAACTGTTTGCGTTCCCACTACATTTGCCCAGACTGACAGAGACAGGTACCTGCTAGCCTTGAGCTTGAAGGATCATGGAGTTTGAACAAAACATGCTAAGCCTAACAGCATAAAGGGCCCTGCACATACACCACGGCAGTGCAAGTGTGCTGTCCAGTACTCACGCACTGTGGTTAACTAATGGTTATAATTAGCTATATATATTAAATCCTAACAGTTTAAGGCTGCTATTGCCATTTTCATTTTGAATAACATCTTACTATAATTATTTTAGCACATGTATGTATATATATATTCATTTTCCTTAGGTTAATTTTGTTGCCCCCCCCAAATGTAACGTTATGTTTTGCGTTTGCTTCGTGTGTCTTCATTCAACGTACGTCACCTATCAGTAATCAAAATTTTGTATCCAGACAGAATTATGTTCAAGTCACGTCTAAATACAGAATCGAGACTTTCAAAAGTCACTGCAGGGTTTTGCTGATATACTTAAATCATTATGGCTGTTATGTTTTCATGACTTGGGTAAAACATTACATGATTCTGTGCAATAAGCAAATGCTTTTGTAAAATATAAAAAATGCACTCTCCATGCTCTCTGAAACATTAATTAAAGATTAACCATCCAATTGTTTGTGCCACATAGGCTATTTATACATTCTAAACAAATCTGCAGTTCCAAACTTGGAGCAGACTCTTATTTTGAAGGAATTGTTGGCCCGGGTCAAAACTGACTCAGACCAAGACATGAAATATGAGGAGTAGGTAAAAGTTAAATGACACAGTGCTTCGTAATGCAGCTATGACACACTTTAGAATAGTAAACTCATCAGCTTCTGCGATGCTTGCAAGGCTTTAGATTATGCTCATATTTCCTTGTGACCAGAAAATGCAGGTTTCTAGCCACCATTTTCACTACTTTGGTTTCTGTGGAGCTGGCACTCCACAGTCTCATGGGAGCCAATTTGCTATTATTTTCATATATTATAGTAATCCTATTCCCAGCGCTCTTCACCACTCTTTAATTCCTTTTTGTCTCCATCAGACCTCACTTGTTTCTTTTTTTCTACCGAAGATGTCCTCATCTTCTCCTCGGCTCTTACCTCGCTGGAACCCCCTCCAGCGTCTTTCTCTCTTTCTCTCTCTCTCGGCCTCACTCACCCTTCGAGCCTCCTTTCGATATCTCCCCACCTTTCGTCTCACCCTCTCCGCCTCCCTTTCTCTCACACTCCATCACCAGTTTCTTATCTGCCTCTCTCTCTGCATTTGCATCACCCTCACTTTTCCCTCTCCCTTCTCTAACTCGTTGCCAACACGAACTCACTTTCTCCCCTCTCTCTCTCCACTCTGTGTGGGTCTCACTCTCTCTCTCACTCTCTCTGCGTCCCTCTGAGGCATGTTTAATTAAGCGTAGGGCTATGTGTCAGAAAGAGAGGGAGAGAACTAATGCTATCTGGAGCACCAGGCTAGACTAGGCAGGGTCTCCTCCTCTTCTCCTCCTGTTTTGTCTTTTCCTCCTCCCCCTCTCCCTTTGGCCTGGGCCAACAGTAATTACCCTGCTCATTAGCAGAGGGAAGAGGTAGGGGGGAGAGGGGGAGCCAACAGGGGAGTGAAGGAGGACAAGAGGAGAGGAACAAAGGAGCAGGGGTGGACAGGTGAGAAGATAGGTGCAAAACCTAAATGTTCCTTAGGGTATTGTGTAAGATCGCCGGTGAAGTCGAGGGACGTATGGGGGATTTTTTTTTAAGTATTTAGTGGCCTAATTATATCACCCTTAAAAAAAGTGTCCAAACTGGAAGTAGTAGAGTACATTTATACTTATTCTTATATACATATATTTTTCTACGTGTTTACACGAGAGGGTTGTGTTCAACTGCTAGAAGTCAATATAAATGTCTGCACGGAACAATTAATCACATGGGTTTGGCGTAAATTAATACAGTGTGCAAAAACCCACATATAAGAAATCCCACACGTCACACCTTTGCTAGCTTCTGTTGTGCTAGCATAAATCAGAGGAGTCTCTCATTCAGCATTTCTTTCATCAGTGTTTCACACATCAGACATTTAAAGAGTTGTGGTTTTAATAAACACTTAAACAACAGTTAATATGATAGCGCATGAAATTTTTATAGCATCTGTGAAAATTTGCCAGCATAGCAGTCAGGACAAGTCCTCGGTGCAACTTGCTTGTTTCCATTTCTGTGAAGCTATCATAGCCGGAAATATCTACACACGTCAATTCTAGCCCCGTTTGAATTTGGCAATCATGTCAGTTTATGTTGTTAAAAACCAGGTGTGCTATTTTATTAAAAAGACGTTCAGAAAACTGAAAAACTTCCATATCACATTATGCTAAATTTCCCAATGCTGTGCCAAACCTACATGTGTAACAGAGCAGTGCTGGCTTATGTCAGGTGTGTTGATGCACAGACCTTACAAGCGTACTCTCCTATTTGTCCAGGCAAGGTTCCAAGAGAGCAGGTTTATCTGGCTCACATGTAGGGAGCTCTTTGGCTGCTTGGCCCTCCTGTGTGAGCATTGGCTAGGATTACTTCTATCCTGCACTTTTAGTTAAATTAGTCAGGGTTGGAGAATTTCATTGTTCAAGTTTTGCTGTTTAAGCACTCCTTAAAAATTCCAGCTTTAGACTGCTTTTTGCGATTACATGCCGATTTAAGGAAAACTGATGGAACAAAACATCCAAAATTTAAGATATATATCGAAATGCGTTCAAAGTCAACTAAGCATAACTCTGCTGAGTCTTATAATGCTCCTGTCTTGTGTCTGGTAGAAAGAACTGTTCCTTCTTTCTTCTCTGCTTCACTGTATCTCTCATTTATTTCCGTGCATGTGTCATCTTATGTCAGCCGCAGCTCCATGTGCACCCTCGTCTGTGCTTTTTGTTCTTTCCCCTGAGTGCTTTCCTCCTGTTTGTCTTTGTCTATATTCACTCTACCTGATGCAGTGTTTAATAAAATCCCATGGTTCAAATGAGTCTCATAATAATGGGAAGTAAAATAATATTTAATCACAGTTTTCTACAGAGGCAAGACAGTTTATTTTTATTCATGTAGTTGTGAGCAATAAAGATACACTTTAGTTGACCTCTTTGAACAGGGAACAGGGATTTGCTTGAAATGTAATTGTATCTATATGTTAGGAAAAGTAACCTCTCTCTCGGTTTCTGTGTGATTCACTCTTTAATTTAGTCTTCATTGTCTGGTCTTTGCAACTGCCAACAAAATAGGAGGTGCTAATGTCAACACTCTGACTTTAATTTTGCAGAAATAACAAATAAATTATTAATGTAATTCTTTAAATACATAAACCTACAAATCTTCTCAGACATGACAGAAAACTGCACAGTTGTGATACTGGTTCATTCCATGTGTTACTTGTTCAGAGACTTTATACTTTTACAATATACAAATGCATTGACTGTCTTGGTTTGAAAGTCAAAGGAAAATCTACATACAGACATAAAAGGACAGCCAGGTAAAAGCAAAAAATACTGATCCTGTAGGCCTAAGAAGCAAATAAATAAAAGGGGGGGGGGGGAGAAAACTCTTAAGGCAAGGTAGCTACAACAAAGTGCGTAGTAAAACATTAAAAAAAGAAACTAAAGATACTAGAAACACAAAGACAAATGCTGGGAAGGGACCAGGGAAGGTCAACAAGCAGGGATAACAGAGAAGAGGAAGAAACAGGACTTTCAATGCACAGACAAGTAATTTGGAAACAGCCCTGGAGTAAGCAAAGACACTGGAAACACAAGGTGAGCAACTTCAAAATAAAGCAGGAAGCAACAACAATGAGAGCAAAGCAGAGATGAGGGAGACATAAAAGGAGGCACAGGAGCTACATGAAAAAGGTAAAAAAAAAAATACTTAAATACATTTTTTTAAACATAGAACTCGTTTTTACAAACATGTGCAGTACTGAGCTTATCAGACATGACAGGGAAATGTCTGATGTAGTTGCATCAGACACAAATGCTGTGTGATGTCTGATTGTGGCAACATGGCAATAATGTAAGTAACTGAATTTACTAAATTTATTCATCAAGATTAAAATTAATTTACCCAGTCGCACAATTTACCCAGGCGACTGGGTAAATTGTGCGACTGGGTAAATTGTTAATCAAAACGACATACGTCCAGTAGCGAGAATATGTCTGAAGCAGCAGACTATCGCCTGCTGTTACATGTTGTGAAAAATGAAAATATGACAAAAATGTCATTGCTTTATTCTCCCCGATACTTGGAAGATGATATTACAAGTTTAAAATTGAGCATAGCACTACTGGATGGCCATGAGGTCAACTTTAGCCAGCAATCCTGGCACATCAGTGGCTGCCCACATCAAACCAACTGATACCTTTCTGCACATCCCATTAGCAGATCCAGATAGATACTTCACATACTGCAGCCAGTGTACAAATGCTGCTGTTTCTGCAAGCTGCTTTGCAACCCATAATCTCCTCCATTTCCTGCTATTGATGCTATATCTCTCATAAACAGTGTTACGTCCATTGTCACTCTGTGATCAAGTCTTTCTGCTGCTCTCCCTGCCTTTTGGCTTTCCATGTCTGTGCATGAAAGGGCCAAGAAGCCCTATAACAAAGTCACACCACTAAATATACCACAGCTCAAATAGCAACCCTATTTTGACTAAAGTGGTCCTGATAGAACCAGAGAAGCCAAAAACTCCAGGTGTAAACACTTCTCTATACCTACGGGATGCATTCTGGGATGTCAGGGCTGCATAGCTTTGAGTGGTCAATAAGACTTGAAAAGTGTTATATAAATACAATCCATTTAGTAGCCATTTCTAAGCAGGCAAAGTGGGCCTACTTCCAGAGGAATAACCCCAAAGGGCTGCTACTTAGTTCCACAGTATTTGATAAACTTAAAATCTCTATAGGGACTTAAATTGACTAAATTGGGTCTGACAGCTTTATTTATTTTTTTATTTTTACCTACAAACTTATAAATAGGGCTGTTTTAGGGTTTTTTTTAATAATTGTTTTGAGTTTAATCATAATAGGCTCACACTTTGTACATTTCTAAATAATGTTTACTGCACACTACCTATACCTAAACTTGGTGTCAGTTTGCATTATTTCCAAACATGAGCACTAGCTCAACCATCAACTGATGGCTGAGCTAGCACTCATGTTTGCTGCGTGCATTGTGGTTACCACTGGGAGCTTTCTAACTAATAACCGTGTGCATATGTGTACAATTCACAGAGGACTGAAGAACATGTTTCCAGGATCATTCCCGTTCTCTGTAGTTTGAATATGCACTTGTTTACTGGGAATGTGCTGGACAAGTAACAGTGCCCAAACTGTGCTTCCCATAACTGTTGAACCATAGAGAAGTTTACATCAGGCTAACCAAATGTAACAGCACATTTAACTTTTAGCTTTTGCAGTAATAAACACAGAATATACAAAAACTTACCGCGGTTCACAAATCGCAACACTAGCAAATCAAGTGGAATAAATAATAAGCCACACCTATCATATCTTTTTTTTAATTAGTTCTGTAATCCTGCCCTGAATACATATGCATAAAGGAAAAAGGAACAATTCACTGATTACATGCAAGGTGGGCTGCAGGTGACAAGCAAACTGCTCTTCCAGGCCAGTGAGCTTGTTTGATAAATAACATGGATTTCTCCAGGGACAGCATACATTTGAAAAGAGGTATAAAAAAAACTGAGTAAGTCTGTCCCTGTGTACATCTGTTTATCAGTCAGACCTGATGCAAGCTTGCTGAGTTAACCTTCAGCTGCCTATACCATGCAAGAAATAATTGATTCCCATCAGTGCAGAGATCCTTTGTGGTCCAACTAGATAACTCGAAGAGCTACACTAAGAGAGAAAGAAGGAAATTAGTTCCCTTTGGAAACATCAATATATAATTTCCTGTTTTACATTGCATTTAGAATGCTGACTCAGATTACTTAGTCCAAACTATTTAATAGTGGCTAACAACTAGTTATATTTGCCTGGACTTTACTATTATGGAGTCATTCAGTCAGTATATTTAAAAACAGAAGAGCAGGGAAAGTTCCCAAGGTGCTTGGAGCAACATACCTTGAAAAACTATAACTTTGTAGCCTTTTTGAAGGCATAGATCACACCAAATATGGCTTTTAGTCTTTCCTTTTTTTTAAACAGGATTAAATAAAACTCTTGAATCATTCTTTCCTTATTTCATCTTTAATGCCTTAAACATTTAAGCTCTAGCTGTGCATGTAAAAAGAGTTCTCCCACAACTGCCTCACACACTGTAGTTAATAGAATTACACTAGTGCTTGTATCATTGAGCTCTGTGCTATTAACCTTTCCTCTCCAGGTATCCTTTATTAAGGGCAAAATGGGCATCCCTCAGCAAAGACATGCCAGTGTTACCACGTTTTCAGCCATTGTGATTTTAATTAGAGGAATTTGGCCGCAGTCGACACCATTAGATCCTTTCATTTGTAATCTGAGTGAGTTGGCTGTGGCTGACAAGCTGACGTCCAAGACTCAAACGGACTCTTTAACCCCTCTGAGTAGATGGATTTTGTCTGACTCATCATCTTGGGCAAACACAGTGCTGCAGGAAACATTGTTGCAGAAGTGCAGAAAGCAGGGAAATCTGAGAATAAACTGTTATAAATAATGGACATACGTAGTTTTTTTTTAAGCTGGCTGCACATTAAATGTTAAAAAGATAGATTTTTATGTCTTAAATATATAGATGAATGAGGAATTTTTATTTACTCCTTGACTGAGTAGATCTGGTGACATTTTACTGGCATGGTTTGGATCCATTTTTACCCGTAGAGGGAAGGGCCACTGCAAATCAATACGCAGTTGCTCTGTGCGATCGCTGAGTGGCCCAGCATTTTCACTGAGATGCTTTATGTTGGGTTTTCCTTTAATTAGCCACTGGCCTGTACAATAACCTCAAATTTGGAAGGCATGAAAAAGTCCAAAAAGTGTTTCCCTTACACAACAAAAGTGCCAGAATTTACCAACACTGTGTTTAATCACAGCTAATCAACAGCTCACAGATGAACTGTTGAGTCAGTGGGTTTGAGTTGAAGATAAAATTATCGTTCTTGTAGTGTGTTCTGTAACAGTCGTACAAATAGTCTCTCCCAGCACTCCACATAGCAGGATGTCTGCCAGTGCCACGGCCCCCTATGGCACACTGTGCCTGGGTTTGCCATCTCGCGCAAAGTGAGAGGCTTTCACCACATGCACCATGCAGCATCTATTAGATTATACTCTGGCCCTTCTTGGGTTTGTAATTGTATTTGCCTGATGCTGTTTTTTAAGAATAGAATGGCCCTGGTCCCTGTGGCCCTCCTCTACCTGGTTTTTCAAGCTTTCTCCATGGGGAGCAGACCAGCACCAACCGCAGGATGAAATGTCGTCATGACAACCAGGAGGGAAATGGTAAATAGAGAAAGAAAAAAAGAAAGGCTTAATGTAGCCCTCCTGCCTCTGTGACTTTGCACTTCCTTTCTTCTGTTACATAATGTGCAAGGGGCTGTTCAGTTTGTTTAACTTCTTTGCGTCTCTTTCTGTTCCTCTCCTCCTTTTTCTGTTGCATGAGGAACAAAAAATAGCAACAAATTTTGCTTTGTGCTGGGTCTCCCTGGGAGGGGGAAACAAAGGGCTGCATGACTCGTATTTCATCCCGTCCATAATTTATGGAGAGGCTAGGTTTAGGAAGGGACATTGCACTAACATGGGGGGATACTTGTCATAAGCATCCCCCAGAGTCATAAGCAACTGGAGGGGGCACAGTGCAAATCGATGATGACATGTGTTTTCTGTAAGCTACTCACTGTGCTTGCTGCCATTTTGCCATTGTAATCATTGCAGATATGCCCCCATTAAGTGTTATGTTACGTGTCAGTGACACTTTGTGGCAATGTTTAGTTGGTTAAAGAGTGTTTAAGGCCACTCATCTAAAAGTATCAGTTAATGGGAACTTGCAGATCTTGACAGAGACAGCCATAGCATGGATGGTTACAACATGACTTGCTCCACCATGCTCTGCTTATAGAGAGACAGCACATATTACTGTATATGGTATTTGACAGTGACTTAAAAAAAATACATTGAGTTGCATCAGCTGTGACTAGTATATGATAAAGCACAACCTGTCTGCTAATCACAAATTACAGCCAGCCTCTCCTCTAGCCCTGATCCAGCTCTCTCCATAGGAAAGCAGGGCCAAGTCCTCCTGCCAAGTCCCCACCACTCCCCACTACAAGGTGCTTATAAATCGACATCCTCACAGATAGGTCAAGGTTTTGATTTGGTCATGACCTTAGTTCATAAATCTGAATGATGTAGGGGCCTTGGTTAAAAGGCCGCTGGATCAACCCTCAAATGGGATACTCCTCCCTGGCTTTCAGTGTCTTTCTCTCCTTCCCTGACTCTCTCTCCTCTTCCATCTCTCCTAAACTCACGTCCCTTTTTCAGTTCCCACTGCGGTCTCAAGTCCCCGGAGCCTCTATAACAGGCAGCGAGAGAGGGCGAGAGAGAGAAAGACAGAGAGGGGGAGAGAGAGAGATGGCGAGGGGGTGAAACAGGCAATCAATAAATCAATATGTTTTGTGCCACTAAGCTAGGGTAAGCTCACTCTCTCAAAGCTGCTGGTGCATGTACACACACACATATACTCACTTACCATCCCAGCAAATTTCTTTCAACACAAACAAACAAATGAAGGCCCAGGACAGAATGTCCCTTGCCAAAAGACATTTTGTTGTTTAAGGGACTTTCTTTTTTCCTATTCTGTTTCCTGTTTTGGATCATTAAGCCATTGATTTTTATTTCAACGGGTAAGTGGTGGAGGGGACCCCCTGGGAACTGGCTGAAAACCTCAACAGAGTGGCCCCAGCAGGAGTTTCTCTAGTTGTGACAGGCTGCTCCCAAGGGCCAGTGGGCCCTCTTAACTCTGCAGGGGAGAAACTATCGCCTGAAATCAGTCATTCTGCCTCAGCATTCCCAGGCACCACTCCATAAGGGTGTTCACTCGAATATCTATAGATTTCTTCTTGCAAAACGCCTTTGCAGCTACTGGAAGTACAAACTCATGCATTTAGTTATAGATTTGGATTCGCGTCCTCACAGAAATTCTTGGAAGTGTACAAATGGTCAGTTCTCTTCATAGATTTTAAGTGTGTAAAAAGTTGGCTGGAGCATATGCCTTCCTATCACTAAGTCCAATATTTTTAGGTCCATGGGGGTGGTGAGGAGAGAGCAGGAGAGGCGCTGCGAGATACAGTAGCAACTCTGGCAGACCAAGATTCAGCTGGCCAACAGCCAGGAAGATATTACAGTCAGATATATAGTAACACAGATGGATGCACTCAGCCTAAAGAGGCTGACATATTGGCCAGTGCTGTCATAAGAATGACATAATACCCACCCTGACAGGTAATGAAAATAAAGGCCACTCCACTGCAGAGTTGCATAAGAGCTTTAACTTTAGCTCATACAACGTAAAACATTACTCCTGACATATGGGATATCCCAAGGGAAGTTGGATGTGGAAGGTGGAGGGCTTACAATTGGAAGGGGTCCCATAACATGCTGGAGATGTAACTCTTGATCTTAGCACTCACAGCCACAGCATGCAAAGAGCTCTCCTGCTTGTCTCTTTTATATAGAGATGTTATTTTGCATTTCATTAAAATGCACCTCAGTGATTCACACTGAATCGATCTTCTCTCTCTTTCACAAAATGCATTCATACTGCACATATCCAATCTGACAACTTGCTTTCTCAGAGACTGTAAAGCTATACTTTTATTTATTTTTTTATTTAGCTGAATTTACATGATGCAATAGAGGCAAAAGCACCCTAGAAGTGGATAGATCACCTACTTAAGTATATCTGTTGTACACATGTTTGCATGTTAAGTTCAGTGTGTACTAAATAAAGTTCATTTGGTCATTTGGTTGAGGGTGTGTGTCAATGTGTATGCATATGTGTGTGTGTTGGGGGTAAGGGCGTCTGTTTCAAATGATGAGATAAATATGAAAAACTGCTGTGTTTTGGCACCATTCCAACAAAGTACATCAAAGCATAGGGCTGAAATTAACACCAAGGGAGCTCGGCATGTGAACAGGAGCTCCTCTGCTAAAAGAGCACATAAGTGATGATGTGCATGAGGGGAATGGTTACATTAATTCTCTTTAACTGTGGAGGAAAACTGACATAATCTTCCTCAGCAAATAAAATCCATAAACAAAAATAAACATCCATCACACCGTGTCCCACCACGTCAATCATTTTGCTACACTCAGCTGGTTTTGTTATGAGAGTAGTTTATAGTGGCAGACAGCAGCTGTATCGTTTGCTGACTAACATTACAAATTCAGTTTGCTTACCTTGTAGTCTTTCTTTACTTGTGCTTCAGCCACGCCATTCTAGCATGTCACAAATTACACTTTCAGTAGTTTTCTTAGGAAAGTAAAGCGGTAAGAAACAATTGGTTGAACAACCTACACAAAGCACAATAATGAATTAATATCTGTATAAAATTATCTACCGGAGAAACACGCAGTAGCAGAAAACTCCTTAATGTATTCAACTAAGCAATGCTGCATTTTGTATTTTGTAATTCAGCTAGGTTTGTGTTATTGCACTTCATATCACACATTAAAGGCCTTACGTGTCACTGGCGCTACTCGCAATGCCTTTAATGACTACTTTGTCCTTCGGTTTGGATGGGTAAAAATTAACACTAAGACAATAAATATTCATAAATTAAATTAACCAAACTCCAACAAAAATGGAGGAAACAATTTTTTTCATTTTGCTCACTAACGTTTTCCACTTCCTTATTCAGGTCTTCCACCACCTCCTCTCCCTGCCTCCCTATGTTTGAAAAGAAAAGCAGCTGGAGATACTTTACAGGTTCAATTTGAACAAACTTTTCCTTCATTAATAATGAAATGTATTCCCCTCTTTTCCTCTCTCTCACTTCCCTCTGGAACGAACTTGGTGTTGGTCTGTTGCTGCTACTTAAAACTTCCCCTCTCTCACTTAGTTGCTTAAGACTTCCTCTTATCCTCAGTATAAACCTTCACTTTTAAATGAGGAACGCAAGTGGGGTGGCATAGCCACCATTCCATCTTTCCTTCGTTTCATCTTTGTCTCTTTGCATGTTTTCAGGATTACACAGAGTGAGCCTTTGATAATTTTACAGGCCACTGAAAAGTGAAAACTATCAATGTGAATGTGGGAATAAATGCGTGTGTGAAAAACAAAGACAGACTGACACATTGGCTGTTGCATCCTTGAAGATGTTTTTCTGTGTGTGCTTGTGCTTGTGTTTGTGAGTGTGTGGTCTCAGGTATTTCTCAAACTTAGTCACATAGTCAGGAGACATGTTAGAGATGGAGGTGTGTTTTAAAGTAAGGGTGAAGTTATGTTGGTTATTAGTTACGTTAAGTCAGTGTAATGCCCTCTAAAGTCATGGACGTTTGACTCTGTTAGCAAGTGTGTATGAATGTAGGCAGACCGGTGAGTTGCATGAAACATACAGGCCTGCATCATTGTTTGTGAGCACTTGTGTGTACTTTATACTGCATTCAGTCATGTGCATGTGCATATTTTTGACTAGTAAGTGAGTGGGAGTGAGAGAACATTCACATCGCCCACCTGGGCTTAGCTTGGAGCCAACAGAGCTGTCTTACTGAAAAACTCCCTGTTGTTTCTTTGGCGGAGCCTAAGAGGCAGATTTGACTGTATCACTCCCTTCTTTCTCATCCTCCTCCTCCTCCACTCTTAACTCCTCTCTTCTCCCTCACACTGTTCTGTTCCCAACACTCTTTCTCTTTCGCTCGTCTTCCTCTCTTCCTGGCTTTTCTATATTTAATCAGGCGGGGAGCACGGAATTAGTGATTATTTGATGGAAATATGCAGCTAAGAGAAGGAGTGTGTGTGTGTGTGTGCGTGCATGCACATGAGAGACAAGCTGCCGTTTATTTCTCTGAATCCTTTGAAACCCTCCCGGCATTTAAGGGCAGTCCAGCGTTTGGAGAGTATGAAGGAGTACAGAGGTTACACATTACATAATAGGCTTTACTGGGTTTTAGATGGACAATGCACCCGTGAATGATACCTCCATGCAATTTCCCTCTGCCTTTTTTATTTATACTAGCATCCCTCACATTCCCTACTAGCCCCTGTTTCTCTCCATTCAGGGGAGCGTTGAGGCCATGTTAACATAGACACAGGATAGTCATGAATTTAAGAATCAAGGTGCTTTCAGTCATGTCAAAGGGAGAAAAAAGAAAAGATGTATTTAATTTAAAATGCCCTGGAATTGTTTTGTTTTTTAAATTGGCTTATAAAATACAGAATATTTATATATAGCCATTACACTTAAATGTACTTTTTCTGTTGCTAATAATCTAGTGTTAACATTAGGACAGGGGAGAAGAGAGTCATCCCTGTGGTCAAAGTTGTCTCCAGACTTGGATGTTATTATGTCCATGTTAGGGCAGTGTTGATTTTGATCTGGTAGAAACAGTTACAGCTGACAGAAGCAACAGTGGAAAGTTGTGAGATGCTTTTTCTGTCTGTCTTAGAAGAGTAAGACAGAAGCATTTCTCCACTAACCGCAGGCCGTCGCTGATGAAATCCATCCAACAAATGCTTCCAATCAACATGTTATGTTTTGTATGTTTTTGGGCAGCTTCTTTAAAGCGTCTTCTGTTTGTTGGCAAATCCTTCAGTAATGACTTCATAACTTCAAAATGCCAGTGTCTATTCCTTTAAATCTTCCCAAGGTCTCTAGTTTTATATTTTTCTGTCTGCAGTCAGAGCACTCAGTGATAGATGGAAACCATATTCCTTAAGCTGTTACAGTGTCATGGCATTAAGCTCATCAAACTCATTAGATTAAGACAGGAGGGGGGAAATCAGTATCAACAACTCATTTTTCCTTACATCATCCCCCC
>NW_024582393.1:2540762-2544185 GCF_018398535.1 Haplochromis burtoni
CCCCAGCCAGGCACCACCACCACCACCACCACCACCACCCTTCTGGGGGTTTTCCAGGACAAAAAAGCTGGCTATTTTGAGTGACAGCTCATTACAACACCGTCTTCTAACCCCTCTAACCTTATGAGACAGAAGCTGTGTGTGTTTCCATGTCTGTGTGAGTGTGCGCGTGCAGGCTTTTCAGTCTACTTGAACAGGAGAGAGGTTGCATTTCCTTCCCGAGCCGCAATGATGGCGCGTTTGCCCATGCTGCTATTTGTGTCTATATTTACATTTGCATATGCTGTAAGGTGTCTTTCATATGCATGGGGCTTTTTAAGTCAGCTCTCGCTCTCTTCTTCTCACTCGCACGCATTTCACACATGCACACACGCGTGCGCACATACACACACAGTCCAGCGATAGTCAGCTCATGAATACAGTGCTCCCGCAGCAATTATGGGAAACCCACTCATCGTCTCTGTACCTCGGTGATGGCTGGAGAGGAGGACAAAAAAAACTGTGGAGGGATGCAAGTGAAGGCAGTCTGCTCGGCGCAGACAATGACAGCCCGCACACTTATTTTTATTTTATTTTATTTATTAGATAAGTGAAAAGCAAAAACCCAGTTATGGCATGCCAGTACCAGCCATGATTTATGTTCACCTCTGGAAAGAGAAAAGTAGAATTTATGGCTTTCTCATCTGGCCTAATCTTCACTATATGCTGCAAAGCCTTAGCAATGCAGCAAGCTTAGAGGGGGAGAGAGAGGCTGAAAATTGTCCTCTACAATTTCTGTAGTTAGCTCTTTTCTTTTCTTTCTCTCACTTACTTACCAACTCTATCACATTTTGTCCTTGTTGTTTTTTTTCTTCTCCCTTCTTGCACACTTTCATACACAAGAACAGCAGCACATACACACAGGTGCGCGTGCACACACACACACACACACACCCACGAGCTTTGAACGCTCCTAATCACACGCGTGCAGGTGCACCATGCACACAAACTCACACATGCACCGAGAGCTGCTCCGCACCTCGGCAACACCTTCGCTTCTCTTGCACCAATTTTCTCACACTTTTTTCTTTCTTCATTCTCCGCGTCTTCTCCTTTCTTTCTCTTGCTGCCTCACTCTGCACCTCCGCCCTCAACCACCTCCACATATAGATCCATTCTTTTTATAGTCAAAGCTATTGTCCCTATGGCAACATCAGAGTTGTTGATTGCCAAGGTGCTGTACATCTAATTATATAACTCACAAAAGGTGTGTGCGTGCTCTGCAGGCTTTTTGTTTCCCACCCTGGCACTGTTCTATTAGTGATGCCTCTTTCTATGATGAATCAAGCTGTAGTGTGATAATCAACCTGTGTTCAGGGCTCTTAAAAAAAGATCTTCCGAGTCAGCTGTGATGCTTTGTGCCTTAAAGAAACAAATGAAACATTTATGTAAACTTAAAATAGAACATTTTGACATATGATATATCATTTGGGAGCGCATCTCATTCGCGTGAGTCTTTAGTGAGTCGGGGCGTAGCTCATGTACGAGTGCATGTCACAGGAGAGTGTGGAGCCATAACAGGTTCTGACAGGGCAAAATCATTTGGGGGTGCAGATGATGTGCTTTTTCTATCCTGTTACGCTGTGACAACAGAATTCTCAACTGTCGATTCCTATTAAAGTGTTCGCGGGAAGCATAAACCCTGTCTGCTCTCATTCCACATAGATTCTTATCCAGGTTGGAGCACTGAAAAAACGTGGAGGAAATGAGGGGAAAACACTGTTTTCATGCATGAACTTGCTGCGGGGAACAAATAGGTCTTAACACTCATTTACTCTATTCGACAAACAAATTCATACAAGAGAATAGGAGGGAGAAGAATAAGGGGGGAATAATAGGAACAAGAATAGAAAGAAAAACAGAGAGAGAACTACATTTTCGTTTTAACCTCTCATTCAAAATTGCTCCAGAGTCTTCCCACTACTGCCAGCATTCAGGCTGCTTGCCAGTGAAAGAAAGAGAAAACAGGAGGAGATAAAAAGAAGAGGTGGGCTGGTGTGAAATGGATCAAACAATGGATGTGAGAAAAAGCATCGCTGCTCTCAACCAACTGCGGGCAAAACAGAAAAAGGAGTGGAGGAGGAGTGGGGGTGTGCGATAACTTGCAGCTTTTAAAAATGTCTGTATTTTGTAACTAGTTTTTTTTTTGAAAACAGGTCGTCAGAAAGTTGGGAAAAGAATTTTCAAAGAAATTGTCTTTAACCGGGAAAGGATGGATCTGCATGGAAGTTGAGCATAAATACACCGAGTGGACCTTTTGAGTTGTCATTATTCTGACACACACATTATTCCCAAGGTCGAGAATGATGCTCCGTGCTCGAGGGTGTGATTTGATTTGGATGCTTGTGTACGACTTGCGTGTGTGTGCCTGTCTATCATCCTCTGTCTTCATGTTCCGTGCATGCTTGAGCGGTGTTCAAAAGCCGTGTTGATGAAGGAATCACCGGGTGATCAGAGGGTCGGACAGGGAGGCTTGCCTTCTTTTGTGATCTCTGTGTGTTTCCCTTTCATCTGCCTTTGTGGAGACGTAGTGATCTCTGTAGACACTACTGGGACAGCAGCACCACAGAGCAAGCAGCAGCATATAGAAACAGGCAGGGGGAAGAAGGTGGCGGTATTTTTCATTTATGTAGTGGCTTTAGAGGGATTTCTCAGTTCAGATAGAGAGGCAGCTTTATATTAAATTTGAATTTGTTTAGGATGATTTTGCAAGGGACGTTTGGGAATTTAACTTCCGCCATTCAAATACATCTTTCACCACCAAACATTAAACCTATTTCAGCTGCAGCTCAAAACCTAGCCCTAAAAACACTGTGCATGTATATTATTCTTCAGAGAAAGCGAGCTGCTTCGTGATCTTATAGAATTTTGAACATTAAGAAATACTGATCAGTCTTTTTGGGGGGGCCATAGTGCATACTGCAGCCAAGTTGTCATTCTACTAGCCACATTAGTGCTGCGGTTCAACAGCCACATAAAGTACAGTCTGTGCCAGTAATTCATAATTCATCTGGATGCCTTTTTTTCGCCCCTTTCTCTCTCTCTCTTAATATTTATTTTGTTCCTGTCCACTCCGGCTGACTGCAGCATGCTACTCAATCCCACCCCAAACAACTGGGCCAGGCTGTGCTGTTGTCAGGAAATTCTCTTCTCGTTCTTGATCTGACGCGAAACAGATTGCCCATCTCCGTTTGTCTGTAAAGATGAAAGGGGATAAAGAAGAAGACAATGCAACAAAAGGGAAGCGATTGTGATGTTTTGCTTTATAGCGCTCTTTACCCTCACACGCAGACCCTGATCTCGCTGCAATATGTTTCACTTCAAAAGAGAGGTTTAATGTTTGGCCGTATGTCAGAATGAAGAACTACAGCGGTGGTTGGGGGG
>NW_024582393.1:2544205-2572248 GCF_018398535.1 Haplochromis burtoni
GGGGGGGGAATACTCAGTGAGATGTGTAGACATTAGTGGAGATTAAACCTGAGAGGAAGCCAAGTGAGATTTAAACATTCATCAATTTATAAGCTGTTATCAACACTACTATAGAATAGACCTAAAGGTTCTTGTCAAACCAAGGCAGGCCTGGTTCCAGTACAAAATGACTTAGGATCCATCTGAAATGAGTTTGGGTGTGGACACCCAAAAAGGTACCTGCCAAAAACAGATTACAACCATTTATATATGTCTGCAGCTGCTTTTAATGAATTAAAGAGCAATAACAAAAACTATACATTACTGTAATACCCCCGCCTGTCTGTGATACGCCTTTGTTATTATTCAGTTCCAACTGAGGGTGCAAGGCATGCTTTTGTGCCCCGGTAGAACTGGAGCCTGGGGCAACATCAAGTCACACTGCATTTCTGGCATTTCAGGAACTAGTAGAACATCATGGTGGCTGTTGTTTGTTGGTAACAGAATTGTGTCTGACAAATGCCTAGTATGATCTTGTAAAGATCAACATGCAGCCTCCTGAGATACGACACATCTTTACTACAACTATCTCCACTCAAATCCCAGCTTGGATTATTACATTTAAATATTAGGAGCACTTTTTTTAAAAAGTGGACTTTGTTAACATCTTGATACATAAATGCCACCCTGAGATTTTTGCCTGATTCATAGCTCGGCTAGATAACAGAGTCTCAGACACCAATACCTATAAGAGCATTACACGATCTTTTGTAGTGACAAGAAATCTAAAAGAGGTGGAGCAGTGGTTAATGTCAAAGACTCCTTGCAGGGTGGTCCTGTTCTGCTGTTTTGCTGCCTAAGACTTTTGAATATATTGCTGTTGACATCTGCTCTGGAGGTAGTGACCATTTGGCTGTTAGAATTTATGCCCCCCTTCTGTATGCTGTGAAGCCCTGAGAGAAATTGCCAAACTAATATCATTGTATATTACTTCTGAGGTAGTTATTCTGGATGAGTTGAGTTTAGATTGGCTCTCATATAGAAAGTAGCTTATTTTACTCAAGAAATCAGTGACCATGTTTTAAAAAAAAACTCCTGCCAAATTTACGTCTAGACGAACAATTCTTCTTTAGTTCACACAGATTTTTCTTTTACATAGAGGTGATGGTTCAAGTGAGCTTAATAATGTCCCATATGTAACTTTGTGATCCACAAATAAGTATTTGTAACAGAATTTAGTTTGACACGACTAAATACTGACTGAAGAATTTGAAAAAGTGCCACATTCCTGATAAGAAGACAAGAATGATTTTAAAAATTACAGTGAATTACCGTGTATATTTGTTTTCCTTTAGTAGGGTAAAGGAGGTATGAAAAGGGAACTTGTCTGCTGAGATGACAAAATAGGCACTGCACACCAACGCTAAAATGCCATCCCATCTGTGAAGCATGGTGGAGGGATCGTCATTGTTTCAGCTGCTTTCCTTCTTCAGAGTCTTGAATTCAAAACAATAAAAAAGAAACAAAGAAAGAAAGAAACTTGAAAAAGGTGAGGTTACACAGGAAAATGTCAGGGCAGCAGTCAGTGACCTAAAGCTTAGGAGAGGCTGACTGATAAAAAGCTACACCGATCTAGAGCTCACAAGACAATTCAACAACAGAACGGCTGAGAAGACAGGAAAATCTGGTTTTGGGGTGAAAAAGTCAGAGTCCTGACCCTAACCAAACTAAGGTGCTGTGGCACGACCCAAAGAAGAATGTGCACTCAAGCCACACCTGAAATATTAATGTACTCAAACAACTTTAAGGGAGGCATGCCCTAAAATCCCTCTAACAGCAGCTGTAGTAAAATTCTGATAGTGGTTCTTCCTGTTACCTCCAGGAGTTATTCAATTCAAGCATTTGTTAACATTTACTTTACACATTGTCCAGCTCATTCTGCTACATGACACTGGTAAAACATTTGTTGCACAGATTAGTTCAGGCACTTGCAAATATAGCTGTTCAGTTTGTGACTGAATGGCTTGTAACGAACACATCTGATGCTGTGGCAAGCAAAGGCCAGTTTCAGTCGTCACCTGAAGCAGTTGTAACGGTGATGCGTGAGATTTTGTTTCGGCTTTATAAAACATTCTTGTAACTTAGGGGGGGAAATCATATACTGTAGAAACTTAATTTGTGTCAAATCTTAATTGTTGCTTTTAAAATAGGTTGTGATCACGTGTAAAATCTAATATACACCTGCTTAATGTTTCTAGTCAAGCTAATCTTGCCATTGAGAGTGGATTTTTCTCGCCATCAACAGCCCAGTTTCCCAAAAGCATCTCAGGGTTATAACCATATTTGTTCAGCTAATGTTTCCATTGGCGCGTTTCCATCCCAAGATGAGTGTTATGCATGCTGAGATACTTTGGAAAGCAGGTCCAGGTCGAGTGCCAGTGGTTCATTTGACATGAATACCAGCATTTGGTTACAGTTGCACTCAGTGACATTGCTCCTGCAGATAATTTTAACATTTGGAGCAGTTCTCTTTTTTTTTGTAGATGCTTTTATGTGTACCACACTTAAGAACCAGTAATTATATATATGAGCAGAGAGCAAAAGAACCCCAAACATCTCAGCATTCAAATGGGATAAAGACAAAACGAAAGCAATTGGAATGTAATAAGAAAAAGACCTTCGACTGTAAAATGTAAAATAGAGCAAGTTTTGACAATAGTAAGGGAGGAATATTACGAGCAGCCTTCCTTGCTTCCCTGGGAGAGTTTCATGGAGTGCTTTCTCACTGTGATAATGAAATGACCTGGCCTGCACTGCTCTACTCTCTCTCAAAAACACATCTGCTAGACGAGGGTGAAAATGAGAAAATCCTACCTCCTCTCCCGAGTTTCGTAAAGCATACTTTCAATATTCTTTTTCACAGAGTGATGGGAGTGTGAGTGACTGTGGACTTTCGTGTCCTTGCGAGTGTTGTGTATTAATGTAGCTCTGTGTGCATGCATTATTGTGTGTGTGTGTGTGTGTGTGTGTGTGTGTGTGTGTGTGTGTGTGTGTGTGTGTGTGGCTTGTGATGCTGGCATTGCCTTGAGCAACTTGTAATAAACTGTATTTGAAGTGCATCTGACATAACAAGGTACTATAAAGAAATTCAGCGAAAAGAAATCCCGTAGAGTTGTCATCAAAATATTGTTCCTATAACTTCATTTTTGTGCTTTGCACACAGTGAAATCAATACTGTAAGCAGCAAAACTCAGATCAAGGACTTCAGTTTTGTCCCATTTCAAAGGAGAATCCAATAAGGCAAAGCTTGAGTCCCACACTGCTTGGAGCTAATCTTGTGGGCCTTGCTAGACATTCAAGCCACACTGATTCAGAAGAATGACTCACCAGTTTGGTAGAGCACAGACTGCATGCAGACCATGTATTCCCTCAGCTTCTAGTTAACAGGGAATCTATGGCAGCACTGAGGCAGAGCACTGTCATTGAGTTACATAATCAACAGAGGAGTGTAGCAAGAATGTGTGTGAGTGTGCGTGCCCCCATGCATTTGTGTAGCTGCAGTTCCTCTTGAGCTGTCAATCATGTGGTACACACCAAGGCCATTCTCAACACAAGTCTGCTGAGGTGGACTTTCAGCAAGAATGGAGCTTCGCATGTGTGTGTGTGATTCGTTTTTCGTTTTTTTTTTTTTTAGGCATATGAAATGAAAAACAGGCGACCGCACTTACAAGGATGAGGAGAGAAAGTGATCTACAAACAGGGTATTAGGTGTGCGTGCTGTGAGATGAGCCAATTTAGGCACTGCACATGTTGACTCACAAAGCTACATTTACATATCTTTTGTGCATACCTACACTTATTTATTTCCCGACCTGCGCACGTTTGGATGCATAGGCCTATTTTGTGCTGTTGCATGTTCTGTGTACGCGCCAGACTTGTGTGGATAAGCATCCATGTCTAGTCATGTGAGCTTAGCCACTTACTCTTATTTCATGTCTGTGTGTATATATATGTATGCATGTATGGATTTTAGCCTCTTTTGTGTAAATGAGATTTTTCACTGGTATTGGGCTAAAGAGAGCTTCTCCTGCTCAATGCTGCCATCTGGCTTTAGCTAGCACTACCACAGACATCCGAGGGGAGCTATCTGTGCGAGTCAGCGTGTGGGTTTAACAACTGTTTTGGGATCAGTTGTCCAGTGGGCTGGTGCTAACTCACCCTATTATGAGCAGGATGATAAAGCTGACCTTGAAGCAGTTTATGGGCCTGGAGTAATGGAAACCACTGATAGAGAGCCCATGAAACAGCACTCAGCCCTCAGTGACAAAAAGAAAATAATGGTTTAACCACTTAACATTATTTTGAACGGTATCTAAAAATTTATGAGCAGACATTTCGCATGCTGGTGCTCAAGTGGCAATGATGATTTAAGGCATTCACCAATTCATCCGGGTTCACAGGATTTTGCACGTTAAGAGTGAGGAATTATTATTTTAATAAAATCTAGCTTTTTATATGTTATTACATATAAGAGATCAAGTATATATCACATACTGTATATTGTTGCCATCGCCATCCCCAAATAGTTTTTTGTAGCTTCTCTAAACTCCAAGTGAAGACTTAAATAAAGACCTGCGTAATTAAATAAAATCTCAGTGGGTCAGTGTTATCATATAACATGCAGGTTAATGCTGACACTTGCATAAAGAACTAGTTGAGGTAGAACACAATTAGATAAGATTGAGGTCAAACTATTTGTATGAATCATAGTAAAAGTGCTCATATGTATGCAGGCTTTTACCCCCGCCCCCGACCCCCTCGGGAGCATTGAGCTGATGTTGTCCCATACTCTGATCCATATCTTCTTCTTCCCCTATGTCCTGTTTTCCTAATTCCCTCTCCCCTTACTCTTCTTCCTTATCCCACTTCCCTTTTTTATCACTACATTTATTCCTTCCATCGCCACCCTTTTTTCACTTTTTTCATTTAGTTTTTTTTACTTTTCTCACCCAGTGTGATCTCACCTTTCCTGCGATCAGTTGTTTACCTAACACTTTTTTGATTCACATACGGTCATGTGAAAATAAAGTTTTCACAGCGATCCATCCAATCGTGTAAAAAAAAAAAAAAACTAAGTACACCCTGATGAGTAACTGGCAGAGCCACATTTAGCAGCAATACTTTTGAGTAATTGTTTTCTCCATGAATTTATCAATGTCTCACATCATTGTGGAGACATTGGCCCTCTCTTAATGTCCCGCCAGAGCATTTCAATCAGACCATTGCAACACCTTTCTTTTCTTTTTCAGCCATTATGTTGGAGACTGTTGCTGTGTTTGAAATTATTGTCCCGTTGCATGCCCCATTTTTGGCCAATCTTTAGCTGTTGGATAGATGGCCTCACATTTGACTCTTAAATATTCTGGTATGCAGAGGCATTCGTGGTCGACTCAGTGACTGCAAAGTATCCAAGTCCTGTGTTTTCGGAACAAGGCCACATCATGACCTCTCCACCGACGTGCTTGACAGTTGGTGTGAGGTGTTTGCGCTGACATGCTGTGGTTGGTTTTTGCAAAGCGTTGCACTGTGCATTACCAAACATCTCAACTTCAGTCTTGTCTGTCCAAAGGACATTATTCCAGAAGTCTTGTGGTTTGTTCGGCTGCAGCTTTGCAAACCTTAGCAGTACTGGGCATGTCCTTTATAGAAAGGTAGCCCTTCCAACAGGCCATACTTGTTCATTTTAGCATCATGTTTCTGAGGTCTGTAGAGCCTGAAATGTAGCTCTTGGTGTATAATCTGACCCTGGTTTGAATTTGCTGAGCCAGCAACTCCAGGGAAGATTGTGGCATTTTAGAGGTGATTATACTTTGTTGGTCAATTGATTAGCAGTTTGTGACTGGGTGTACTTAGTTTTGCACAGGATTGCACAGAGTCCTGTGAAGTCTTGTGAAAACTTTTTTTCACAAGACTGTACTCTCGCTTTTTACTCATTTTTAACTCCTTTTTTTTCCATTCCCCATTTTCTTTATCCCCTCTCGTCCTTTTTCCATATCAACAGCCAGTCTGATAAATAATGCATCACAGCACATTAAAAACATTAGCAGGGTTCTTGGCTGTCAAAGAGAGGGAGGAGACGAGGGAGATGAGGGAATGGGTAACTCAAGTGTTGTGGGGAATGATGTGATTTAATATTAGCAGCTGAAAAGCGCCAGAAAAGGGTGAAGGTCCGAGCATTAATTGTGTTTGCGCCGCGTCCTCGTGTCCTCATGCTCAAAGTTTTTTGCCTTTTGGGGAATCATCTGAAAGCTTGCAGATTCATAAGGGTGATGACTGTATCAGCAAATTCAAAAGAAAAGATTTTAATGACATTTTGCAAAACACTGATTCTGCATCACACAGAACCTTGACCTTTCCCTTCTCCCTTTCATCCTTCACATTCCCCATCTTCTCCTCTCCTCTCCTTTTTTTCTCCTCTCTTCTGATCTCTTCTCCTTTCCTCTCTCCCTTCCCTTCTATTCCTCCTGGCAGCATGGCGATTGGCATTATTAAAAATTGATTGGTGGCGAGCGTTTAGCAGGGTGGCGAGGCGGAGAGGAAAATTTTGACAGGCAGGAGTGAAATGAAAGGAGGGCCTCGGCGGACACAGTGTGGAAAGGTCTCAGTGGGGGACAGCGTGTGTGTGTGTGTGTGTGTGCGCGCGCGCACGCACGCGTGTGTACTGGTGTGTGAGGCTAAAAGAATACTGTGCAAGAACAATTTGCAATGAGGCTTAGGAGTCTGAAAACCCATGTAAGATAGAGTCTCACTGTACAGTATGTACTGTATGTGTTGGCTGCGCTGTACGTGCATATGTATCACATAAAAACACAAAGCCCACACTGATAATATTGTGGTGCCACATCAAACCTCTAGAGACAGACACATTCGCAGTAGCTCTGCTGACCCGGTGTTACCTTTCCTCTATCATCCCCTCCTTCTATCTTTCCCTTCATCCCTCTGCTTATCCCCCTTTCCAACCCTTCTCTCTCCTTTCATCTCAGATCAAATAATATTTCCAACCCATATTCCCAACCAGCTATTCCCCCAATGGCTGTAAGTGCTGCAGCTTTGGAGATTTTCAATACATTTTACCCTCAATTTCGGCTGAGTGATTCTAAAAAAGTTTTTTTTAGGAGGGGGGGGGGGGGGGTTAAAAGCATGTGCCATTACATGATGCTAACTGGGTTCTTTGTCTCCTGCTTTCTTCTTTCTATGTCACAGATGAACAGACCGATCCAGGTGAAGCCAGCAGACAGTGAGAGTCGAGGAGGTACTGTACGCCCCTCTTTGTTGCCTTTTTTCCCTCCACTTCCATTCTTTGTTCTAGCCCTTCAAGCATGTTGCCTGCGCGTATCAGCCTCACCATTATCTGTCCTATTAAACGATGCCCCGTACCTCGACGCGGGCTGACAGCACGGCCCAGCCAGACCCTCCAGTTTTCAGAACACATTATGTAAACGGCGCTCTTCCTGGCCAGTGTAGCCTCTAGCTCCTTTCCTTGAGTCTCATCATATGCGCTGATGCATGTACAAACGCGTATGCATACACGGAGATACGCATGACCTGTCATTTTCGAGGGGGAAACAGGTCACTTTGTTTGTCAAACACCAAGACAAACAAAGCAAACCCAATTTGACTAATGTCACAAGCTTGTGTCAGCCAAATGAACTGAAAATGTAAATGACAGGTCTGTGTCAAAGAAAGTGAATTCCGGTCTGGTATTTTGTGTGCAGCGCGCCATATTGACAGCTAAGGCCGCTTAAAGCGAATTTTCTATGTCTAGACAAGTAGTGACCTGCTCCTGACATCAATCAATGGACTGTACAAGACAAGATTGATGCAGTCTGACCAATTTTGGCTGAAGTCTTTCAAAGTTTTCAGTTTTTAATATAACAGGCACCAGAGTGATTCTCCAGGCACAAGAAAGATGGAAAGGGTGAGGGGAGGGGAGGGGAGGGGGGGAGAAGAAATGGAGCATGCAAGGAGTTCGTTGATAAGGTTGATAAGCAGTGGATGTCTACAGACTGAGAGAGGTGTTAGTTTGTACAAAAAAATAAATAAATAAAACTGCAAGGAAACCGCAACTTCCTCTTCTGTTTAGTTTGTTGGTTCTCTGAGAATGATTGATGGAAAGGGGGAGAAAAGAGGCAACACTGAGAATGAGGAAAGTGAAGGCAAGGCAAGACATCCATACTTCTCTGCCTCTTATCTAGTTCCCTACACTGCTGGTTTTCCAGGAAATTTCTTTACTTCTTGATCCCATATTTTCACACAGGAAAGCAAAGCAATATAATATAGTGCCAGAGTGTTAAATTGTACTGGTGGAGGAATAATTCATCTTTCAGTTGCACTTTCTGTTACAGCTCAGCAACGATGTGGTAATAATGGGGTAAAAGGGAAGGAATAAGAAGGTAATAATATGGAGATAGCAAGTTATTACCACTTAAATACCAAATCTATATCCAGTATGGCAGTATCCAGTAGGTATCATCTTTTATCAACAGCGGTTTTAGCTGAGTATGTTTGTGTAATGGGGTAATAAAGGGTCAGAAACTGGTGATGATAATAAAGAAACAAATGTATGCCAAAAAACAAGGCAAAAACAATTATATTGATAACATAATCGTAACCTGTTATCAATAAAATCTTAACATTTGTGCATTTGAATTTTTATATACTGGTTTTAAAGTGTACTGGTGGTACCTTCTAGCCCCTTGTGACCCAGTTACATACATTTCAGGGTGATATTACTCAGCTAAAACCAGTGTTGATACAAGATGTTACAGCACTTGGTGGTGCCGCAGGATGAGAGGCAGGGTATAACCTGGATGGATTGCTGTCACAGGGCTAACACAGTGAGACACCTACAGGCAATTTAGGAATCACCAATTAACTTAAGTACTAGCCAGTGCACCCAGAAAGAACCCACACAGAGAGTACATGCAAGCTTCACACAAAAATCTCGGTCAGATTTCTACCTTCTTGGTGTGAGGCAGCAGTGCACCACTGCACCACCGTACTTACTATTATTTTACCTTTTCAGGGTAAAATAGTAGCAAATACTTCACATCTAAAAAACTGGCATGGATCACCAACTAGGCGCTTCTTATTGTAACAGTGCCAGAAGCTAACAGGTTTCGACCCACTGATTTAATGCTCTGGATTTTAAATGCTTGTCATAAGTTTAAATGCAAGATTGAAACTTGAAGACTATGGCTTTCTAATAAAATAAAACTAGATGCACTGGAGTAAGTAATACAATATTTCATCTTTAAATTACTTTAACAATAAGATGGCAAAAACTGAAAAATATTAAAGTAAATGAGATTCAAGTACAGCACTTGATTCAATAAGCACGTTGCTTTCCACCACTGTTAACAAATAAGGAGAAGCTACTTTCAGTCATAACTTCTCTGATCGAGCTTCGTGAGAATGAAAACGTGCCACACAGTCAGTTCTGACATTAAGAGACCTTTAACTTGCCAGCTTCCAAGTACAAAGACCGCCTGACGACCAGGTGCACTAATGTGCCTTGATCTTGAAAAAAAAACAGCTTTGTCCAACAAATTCACAGCTAGCAAGTGAGTGTCCTATATCCTGCTCTGTGCTTGCTCTAGTCAGACATCTCCCTCACCTAAACCAAACAGTATTTCCAGTACTGAGTCTGCAGATAACGCTGGCCATCTGCTACAGTGCGCTACGTGTGTGAGAAAGGATAACTGGGGACACCTGATTACCCTGACCCTGAGTTCATGTGTGAAAACTGATTTAGTGAAGATGGGTCTGCGCAAGTGATAAAAAAAAGGAGTACTGTTAAGTGTGGCAAAAATCAATAATGAAATTGGAAACTAATACTTTTTATGTATCCTGGTACAACTCGAGCCAACTAAATATTACTGTAGTGGGAGATCGGGGAGAGCCACTGTCATGTACTGTCTGTGTGCGTGAGAGAGAGGGGGGGCTTTACATCGTTATTGAGACTCTGGTGTATATTGATTTGCTCTCTTGCTGAATATGAGTGTGTGTGCGTGTGTGTGTAAGTCCTTTCACAAAGAAAGATGTAATGTTTATTGGTGGCTTCCCTGGAGAATTGTTGGGCACCATTGAGGTGTGTACTATGAATGTGTATGTGTCTGAGAAGATGTGAGGAGGAGGAGGAGGGTGTGGGGGTGCAAACATTTCAAGATTTGCGAGTGCGTGCCTGTGCATATGTGTGTCCACCTCTGATATGCGCTACACTCTTGTAAACACTCACCATCCCACCCTGCCCCCTCCCCCGGTGCAAGGCCAGAGCGCAGATTAGTCTTGTTGACTTGGCAAGGACACCCTGTCAGGCACAAGCAGCGGGGAACGGACCCTCAACACGCATGCACGCACACACGGGCGCCCGCGGATACCCACACCTAGACACACATTAATTTGCAGAGCACATTCAGAGCCTCAATTGCACTGAGGCTCATTAGTTTCCGAACGTATACATCCCCTTTTTTCCACAAAGCTCAGATTCTTTGCGACGCGGGAACTGATGACAGCAGTGCACATCGACACATCTGCTGCTTTCGCTTCCAGCACACTTTCGCTCTCAGCTTCACAATTCTCCTCGACCACTCATTGAGTGACTCGACTAACGCCGTCATGTGCTGACACTAATGAACTGATGCCCAACCTTGGTCTGTCCATATTTTATTAGAGACCCTGAATGACCGATTTGTATCCGATTATAACGTTCTACAATGTATTTGACAGCCTGTAAGTTTATATGTGAAAAAATTGGCAGTGAAAAAGAAAGAAATTAGGTTTTAATTATGAGTTACTTCACTAAAAAAAAAAAAAAAAGAGTGCTGGCCCTCATTAACATGACACAATGATTTTGAGTAAAATGCAACTGAAATATATAAAATCAAATGTTTTTTTAACTCAAATTCAATCAAACTAATCATTGAAAAACATAGTTTAGTATAAACTCAGTGTATACCAATCATATACATTTAATTTCACCAGTTGCATTAAATTTAATGTTTTGTACCAAAATTACGTGTAAGTTTTACATGTAATCAAGTTACTTCACGTCAGCATTTTGGGCATAAATATGGTGGAGGCTTTTTGCCAAAGAAGAGGCCAGCAGTTAATATATGCAAATGGATTATTGCTACGTGCTCATAAATGAGAATTAGACCCATAAATGCATTAGGTGTTGGCCGTGAGAAATGATAAAGTATTTTTCCTGACGCTTTACCTGCTGTAACCTTATACAGAAAGTAGGTATGCTGCTTCGAAGGTCTTAGCAAAGCTTTTCTTTAGCCATGGGAAAAATATGCGCATAGCCTCCCACATTCATACAGCTGTCTCCTGGATTCAGCATAATCTTTGACTTATGCATATTACTTCCTACTTCTGTATAATAATAATGACAATACATATGTTGTTCTTTGGGGGGGAAGGGGGGAGAAAAAAAAGGA
Organism: Haplochromis burtoni; assembly: GCF_018398535.1. Taxonomy (NCBI): domain Eukaryota; kingdom Metazoa; phylum Chordata; class Actinopteri; order Cichliformes; family Cichlidae; genus Haplochromis; species Haplochromis burtoni. Next base: position 2,555,686 of record NW_024582393.1, read on the forward strand.
AAAGTTCACTGGCAAGACTAGGGAACTGACCTTAGTTAAATTTTAATCATGTTCTGACCTGAGGAAAGGCACACCCACACAGCTGCCTTCTCTCATGTCTGACACCTGTGACAGGCGCACTTCCTTGCCTATAGGTTGTAATTTTAAATGACTGATTCAATGGGGGGAAAAAATGTCAGACTGATGTGACAAGCAAGACCCATGCATTGTCACACTGTCATTGTGAGTTTCTATCTTGTCGTGCCATTTCATATCTGACAAAAACATCTGATGAAACAGCTACTAGGATGCTGCTTACAGGATGTTGTCTCACCACACATTATGCATTCACATTTATTTACACATAACATTTAATACAAGATGATTATCACTTGGTGGCTTATTTTCTGTAGAATCTGCACAAATAACATTCAACATCGTAGATTTTTCAGATCATTCATATTCTGGTTTGAAAACATGTTGTGAAATCCTCGGGAGGACCGAGGGACTTGGTGAAATTTCCTTCCACAATGGAACTGAAGAGTATGACTCCTGGTGGATGGGGTGCAGGAGGCAGTCATAAATAAATGAACAAAACCATTTAATTTGCCACAAATACCTCGCTCTAGAAGAGACCACTGTTGCTTCACAGTAGAAAGCAGTGACTGCTCAGAATCCTGAGTGGTGCTTCGTATTGCTTTCTTTTATTTCCATGTCATATGGATGTCTCAGCAGTGCTGGTTTGCCTTTGTGAGACATTGCTACAGCATAGAAATCATTCAAAAACTAACCAAAAACCAACAAAAATAAAACAAGACTAACTGAAATGATTTTCTGAACTTGCGTCGGACCCTCTTTACTACCGAAACTAAGCATTTATGCATGAAAACATCTTTGCTTTTATTTTCCAATTCTTCCCCCTGACAAATACCGTCTGTATGAAAATAATTAACAAAGACTACAACTAATGAACACTAAACTAAAGCAAAGCCATTCTGGAAACCAAGTGAAACTAAACCGAATTGAAAACAAAAACAAGTAATGAGAAAACACAAAACCATAAAAGCTCTGCAACCAGCCTCCGTGATGATCTGCTGTACGCCCGTTGCTCGTTACAAGTCCCCATCATCTCTTAATACTGGTGGCCTGGGCAGTGTGAGAGGAAGCATAAGCTGGACTAGCTGGCCAGCTCGCTTGGTAACTCCTGTTAATCTTCTCTCAACTGTCACTCTGCCAGAGTTATGTTTACAGTTTCATTCCCTGACTGTTTTTCCTGCTGAATGAAATTTTAAAAAACCCACCAAATCTCTGGGCAGCACTATTTCTTCTCACGCTTGAGTGAGGGAATTGCTGCTACACTGACTCACTATCCCTTCTTGAGGTACAAAGTGGTATTATATGAAAGTAACTTTAGTCAAATATCTCATCATCGCAACATAAGGGATGTTAAAGATGAAGCTGCCAGGCAGGAGGAAAAGAGGAAGACCTCAGATGAGGTTCATAGATATGGTGAAGGAGGACGTGAAGTGGGTTGGTGTGGCACAGGAGGATGCTAGGGATAGGATGAGATGGAAGTAGGAAGGAAGGAACAGCCAAAAGAAGAAGAAGATAATCTTTCTACAAAGACATCTTCTACATAACATCATAGCTATTAATACTCCATATTCTGTTTAGTGTTATTTGCACTACCTGTTTTTGTCAAGGTAGTGCAAAGCAAGATGAAACAGATGAAGTCCAGAAATATAAAAAAAGATACAGAGCAGAAAATAGCTTATTTTCTCAGTATAAATGTAGGGAAAATATTACCTAGCAACAGCGTTCATAAAACTTGGAGAACATCTTTCCTTGGCATCTTTTATGACCTGGCTCATAAGCTCCAACATAAATCGGAGATTGACTCCATACTGCTTTTTTTTTCTTTTTTAGAAACATGGGCTTTATTTTAATTTACTAAATATTTTTAGCTAAAAACGACACCAACACCCAAGAGAGAGCATGACAGTGTCTGGTCTCCCTGCCACACCTTGTCAGGTATAGACAATTAGCAATTAAATCCAGGGCAACAGAAACTTTCGCGCTACCGCTGCATAAGGAGTTGAGGTTGCAGAGGGGGCGTGACACGTGAAACCAGCAGCATAGCCAACTTATACAGTGGCAAACATTTACCACAGACACTGCATGTGTCACGCAAGCTGCACTGAATGTGATGAGAGAGAACATTGTTGTTAGCATCAGACATACTGTGCCATGGGGTAGTCATATTCCCAAAGGACAGAGACTCCACAGAAAAGGGCTTCCTTGCCTTGATTATGGTGCCCTGCAAATATGCAATGGGCAGCTGGTTAAACAGTAAACAGTATTAATACATTTTAAAGTGAATATGCAGAAACAGCTGTGCACCTCAAATAGACTGCATACTAAATAATAACATAATACACCAACCAGCTAGTCCTTTTAAAATGCACATTACAGACTTTCAGCTCAGGAACAGCATTGAATTAGAAATACACTAGGACTGCAGCATTAGATTACATTACATAATTATTTTTTCTAGCATTATGAACTTTTTGTGAACTGTTATTCTACTATAACTTTCTCTTTTTGGCGTGTAGCTTCAACTCAGATGTTTTTAACACAAATAAAGTTGAATTTCTAATGAAACTTAATCAAGCAGATTTTCAAGTTTGAAAATTGTTGCAATTGACTATATCACAAAGCAAAACTGCATCTGATATTTGACCTGGTGCTTGTGTATCTAAGGCTTAGCAAAAATGCCTCCGTCTAAGCGACACAGCACGTCTCTTTGTAGAATACCAAAAAGCATCTCCTGATCTCCTGATCTCCTGATCGTGACCTATTCCTTTTTCCTTTTAGAAGACAGAAAGCTTTTTGTGGGCATGCTCAACAAGCAACAGTCAGAAGATGATGTGCGGCGCCTTTTCGAGTCCTTCGGCAGCATCGAGGAATGCACCATCCTCAGAGGTCCCGACGGAAACAGCAAAGGTGAGTTTATAGCTGTTTATGACTTTGAGCCGGCAGACTTTTTTCACAGGCTACTGCACAGAAATGATTTGGCCTTTCAAAGTTGGTGACTTTGCAAAGTTCTTCTTAAAACACTCTGCGCTGAGTGATGTCAAAGCGGGCTATTTCACAATCATCAGAGGAGTCGTTACATAAGAATACCGGAGATTCAGTAAATTTCAACAGTAAATGCCATTTGAAAGCTTTCGCCCAAAGGGACGAGAGATACAAACCAGCAGCTCTTTACAGATGAACCCCATTAACCTCGTGAGTCAACCTACAAGGCTCTGATAAAGAAAAAAAAAATAAGTCACCCTCCTTATTAACCGTCGGGCTTCATGTCATGCCAGAAAAATGCCCCTTTTTAAATGTTGTCAGAGTGCTACACAAGTTCACCGCATGAAGTTCATCAGTGGGCTTAGCAGCTAATCAATGAAACTCGATGATAACTAAGCCTGATGATTACAGTGGGCTTGATCATTCTGATTCCTCCGTGAAGCTCCATTAACAAGGCTTCATCAGCCAGCTTACTCAGCTAAGTGGGCTTTAGCTCAATAATTACTGAGAACTTGATCACTCAAATTTATCAACGGCGCTTGTCAATAGTAAGCGACACCAAAACGCTGTAGCATTTTGAGCGCTATCTGAGGATCCTCGAAGTCGTTAATGACGCCAGATTGGCACATTTAGTCTGCTGAGCTTCGATCAACATTGATGTAGCAATCCGCAGCAAAGGAGGCTTTCTTCACTAAATATTTGTTACTGTAGAAAATTTATCCCAGGTGGGAAAAAAAGGATGGGGGGGGGGGACTGTCTGCTTGTTGTATTGTTACTATAAATGCTTTGTTGTGATACTGTATGATATACTTCTCAGGAAACTTTTTTTTCCCTTTGTTCTCGCGATCTCATTATCCCCTTACTCAGGTTCTCCTCTCTCTCGTTCTCTTTAAGGCTGTGCGTTTGTAAAATACTCCTCTCATGCTGAAGCTCAGGCAGCCATCGGTGCACTACACGGGAGCCAGACAATGCCTGTGAGTAACTGCGTGCGTGCATGTAGGTGTGTGAGAGAGGTGAGTCACACAGAGAGATGACTCAAATGCTGCTTATATTCCTTATAAATTTAACTCGGGCTGGAGTTTATCAGTCCCAGTGAGGAAATTTGTCCTTAGGGCTATTCGATCTTTCCATCTCAGTTGAGCCATTTTTTACACTTTTTTTTTCCTGGGTTGAAAGATGAATCTATGAATCTATGTCATGAGATTTCTCAAATATTAGACCCATAGAGGAAATATTTTTCAAGTTACAGCGTCCTCTAAAGAAGAGGTGATCATATGCACAATATTTGCTTAAATTATAGTCAGTGGATTAGGACTACTGGGAAACGTTGTATACCTATAATTTTGGTAGGCACAGTTGTTATTTTTGTTTTTTGCAGCAGTTTTTATCTGTCATCCTGTTCTGCTGTTTAAAAAGAAATAGCTGCTAAAAACTGCTCCAACATTCACATATTAAAAAAAAAGTCCAGCCTGGGACAGATGTAGTTACATTTTTCACTAAATTTACAAAGGCAGCACATTTAAATAATTATCAATTGCTTTGAACTTTGAAGAAACTGCTGATCTGCTGGGATTTTCCAGCACAATCATCTCTAGAGTTTAAAGAGAATGGTCTGGAAAAAGGGAAAATATCCAGTACTGATGTCAGAGGTCAAGGGAAAATGGCCAGAGTGCTACGAGCTGAAAAGGCAACAGTAACTCAAATAAGAGAGCATCTCTGAATGCAGAACATGTTGAACCACAAAGCAGGTGGGTCTACAGCAGCAGCAGAAGACCACACCAGGTGCCACCCCTGTCAGCTAAGAATAGAAAACTGAGGCTATAAATCACACAGGCTCAATTTCTCGGGACGCTTTGGGTCCCTTAGTACAAACTGTGCATTGTTTAAATGCCAGAGCCCTCTTGAGTATTGTTACTGAGCGTATCCATCCCCTGATGTCGACAGTGTACACATCCTCTGGTCAGTTCGCTACCTTGAACCTCCAGTGCAAGCAAAATAAACAAACTAAGGCATGTAGCCCTCGAATAAACCATTTGGATCTTATTAGCATCTGAAATCTTAAACATTCTTCATGGATACGGTGCATTTATATGGGTAATTTGCATATGTGATGTTTCGTACACTAGGAAGATATTTTACATTGCAGCTTACTGTGCTGCATTACATCAGCTACAATAGTACCTACAACCTGCAATGGGCTGGCAGTAAAAGTTTGAAGAGTGGCTCATTAAAGGAGTCCAACAGGCATTTCTGAATTTATCTGAAGCACCAATTACATTTTCACATTGTTCATATTTTATTCATTGTACCTGTTATATCTCTATAGCTTACAGTGCAATGAGAGTGAGCTCACATTGCCTACCACTGATGAAAACGTTTGTTTGATTGGACAGTCAAAACTAAGAGCTATGAAAAAGAATTTGTTTACATGAGCAAAATTCAGAGTGCATAGCGATGTGTTCACCTGCACATGTACATGTATGTATTTAGTACTGGTAATATTTTTTTACAGGTTTCAGGGGAAAATAGTCAAGATCTGTCTTGATGTTTTGCTTTTTTGTTGTCTTGTGTTTGTTGCTGTATCTGACAAAAATCCCATAGAATACTCCCAAATCTGGCAGATTCCAAACAAATTATCCAGCTGTTCCCACAAGCACAATGGTGGAGATAAAGTATTGCTGAGCAGCTTTGTGAAACCACTCAACTTGTGAGTTATGATTTAGGCAAAAAAGTACAATTTTGCCCTTCTGTAAAAGTGGCACTTTTTTCATAAATATTTAAATTGCTCTAATAATTGGAATATATTCATAACGGAAGCCTTGCAACAGGAAATTATGAAAATGTAAAAATATTACATGAGAATGTAAGGTTGACTTAACATGGAATGTCCCTTTTAGTTATAACCCATCAGGACTTTTTGGGGAAAATGGGCACCAGTTAAAGCTCTGGGGGCCATTGCCTTGGCCAGAGATTTAAAACAGTATGTGTGTATGTGTGCTAATGCAAGCTTATGTCAGACGTCTATCGAACCACATTAACATGTACTTCCTGGCGTGTGTGTGTGTGTGTGTGGGTGGATGGGTGGGTGCACAGGGGGCCTCATCCAGTCTGGTGGTAAAGTTCGCCGACACGGATAAGGAGCGCACCATACGCCGCATGCAGCAGATGGCTGGTCAGATGGGCATCTTCAACCCTATGGCCCTGCAGTTTGGAGCCTATGGAGCCTACGCTCAGGCAAGATGCCCCACAGAACTCCTTTTTTTATCCACAGTTATTTATTCAGTGAGCCACAGAGATTAAACAGAGCGCTCGAGCTTAGCTCAAATTTAAATTTGAAAAGGCAAAAGAAGAAGCAAAAGTCATCAAGTCAAATGTTAATTTAAAAAAAAAACATAATTAAAGGATAGATGTTCTATAAAGTTTAATACATGGTTTTCACCTCCTAATATGCTGTTTCCCATCTCTGTAGCAGCATTTCTGCTATAGCTCTACTTCTTATGCTTTTTTTGTCTTGCTTTGCTTAGCTTAGACTCACAGGTCTTTACTTTTATTACTTTCTGCTTTCCCTTCTTCTTCACCACCTGAAGGTGCAGCAGCAAGCAGCACTGATGGCATCTGTAGGCCAAGGAGGCTACCTCAGTCCAATGGCAGCCTTTGCTGCTGCCCAGATGCAGCACATGGCCACCATCAATGGCCTCCCCGGAGCACCGCTGACTCCCACGTCAGGTAACTGGTTTAAGGTCATTTGTTAAAGTACCTATCAGAGTTTTTTCAGAAAGTGCATCTACCACAGTGCATGCATTGTGGATTATAATTCTATACATAAATATACATGAGCACAAGCTAGCATTAATGTTCCAGAGGGGGGCTGACAGCAGACAATCTGGTGTCACTGGAAGCCAAGAACCCAAATCTGAAACCCTAAACCTTCCATCTGTGCACATGAGACTTTTGACTTTTATGAGCACTCAGTGCTACTGAGTGCTCATAAAAGTCTTTACAGGTCATAAAGGTCATCTTAAGGTTAAGTACATGCAACATAAAATAAATCAATAAAATTGAATAACCATATCCATCAAAGAAATACATCAGGTTGATTCTTTAGTCTAAACACCTGGTTACTGTGGTTACAGATTTACTCAAACACTAAAACTGGCTCAGGGGTTGGGAAGTGCATCTGCAACCGGATGGTTGCTGGTTCGATCCCTGGGTTCTCTGTCCTGGTCGTTGTGTCCTTGGGCAAGACACTTTACCCTACCGCCTACTGGTGTTGGCCAGAGGGGCCGACGGCGCGATATGGCTTTCCTTGAAAAGCGCTATATAAATGCAATCCATAAATTGGCTGACTGAAGTGTTAACATGGCCCTACAACATAATATATCTGCACTGCATGACACAACAGTCTGGATAAAAGGATTTTTTTTTTGTTTATTCACTTCCATCATGCCGTCTAAAGCGAAGACATTAAAATAAGATGTGGAAAATCGAATATAAGTATGAGATCCTTTTGAAAACAGTAGCACCAGCTGTTTAATAAAGTGTAATATTAATGACTAAAAATAGTTTATTCTTTTAAGACCCGACTCTAAGACTGCAGTGGAAATAAGATACAGCCGAAAGGAAGAAAATGCATGTTTCTGGATACACCCAAGGAATGTAAAAGAAGATCATTCTGGGAACACATAATTAGCAATCATTTGATATCAACACAGTATTCACTAGTCTCAGAAAATACGTCTGAGGGTCACATCTAATGGCTGTTGTTTCACTGTAAGGGCCATACTTGGACAAGAAATCAGCCCTGACATTTAGTGTCTTCATCGGCCCACTGGACCGGCCCTCCTGACATTTGCAAGAGTTACTAGGTGGCCAGTCAAAGTAAAACTTTTCCATAATGTCCTCGGGGTGGAAAAATTGCATTGTTTCTCTCTGTCTCTGTCTGTCTGCCCCATGGCTGCAGGTGGCAGTACTCCACCAGGCATCAGCGCCCCCACAGTGACCAGCATCCCATCTCCAATTAGTGTAAATGGTTTTACTGGCATGCCGCCCCCGCAGGCAAATGGACAGCCCCCCGCAGAAGCAGTTTTTACCAACGGGATACACCATTATCCTGGTAAATATGATCATCTCAGAGACAAACGCACACACACACACACACACACACAAAAATTCAAATGTTAAAGTGTGATTTTTTTCAATGTAGACACACGTACACTGTAAAGCAGCCATCAACAGGAAAAGCGTGCATGATGTTGGCTTACACACTAGGATAGCCTTTAAGCATGTTCATGGGGGGTGAGGCCAGACGAATGTAGTCCACAGAAAGCAAGCAAGTTGAGGCGATTATCGTTTGGTAAAGGCTTTCGGGCTGCCGGAGTCTAACTATGCGCTTGTGTCATGAGCCGTGGTTAGTACCTTATTGGATGTGTTTGGTTGTCTTGTCTCCCCAGTGTTGCAGGAGGTGGTTTTTAGAGAGGACTCAGAGAAAAACGGCTTGGGCGTGGCTCCGCGGAGTTGTTTTGGGGTTCAGGGTGGCTGCTTCCTCTCATCTCTCTCCGAAGGTAGCGCTCTTTCCCTCCCACCCTCATCCCTCATCCCTTTTCTTTCTGAGCTCAGGGACAGGAAGATATCATTTCAAAGCCATTTGGGACCAAACATTCTTTCTTTTCACATTTAAAACATTTTAAAAAGAAGGAAAGAAAGAGGGAAAATTCAAGTTTGTGAGTGAACAGTAAAGATTTATATTGCTTCAAATATTTGAAATATTTTCTGCTCTGTAATATGCTCTGAAAAAGACTCTGACTTCGTGTTTCCAGACACTGTCATAAAGAAAAGTTCTTTGCAGTGTATACAAATACAAATCATCTTGTTAGAATAAACCTATCCCTGTGGCTGCTACATTCACAAACTTGCAATTCCCCTGGCAAAATGTCTCACAGTGTTACAAAGGATGATAATAACACAGACAGCTGAATTATTTTTGAACAGGATTTCACCTGTGTTTTTTTTTTAAAGGTTCTTTGAGCCCATAACTCTTCTTCTTTTCTTCTGGCTATCTGTTGCTGTTTTTCCAGTGTTACTGTTAGTCCACAGCGTGCTCGGTGTTACTTTGGTTTTAAAGGATACTGGCGTTATCAGTGTGTACATGTTTATCAGTGTGTGTGTGTGTGTGTGTATATGTGTGTGTGTGTGTTCTCAGTGGTGTATTTATTGTGCATGCGTTGTACGCACGGGTGTGTAGCATTAAGGTGCGGCACAGTGCCGGCGGTAGTTCAGATGCAGGGAGAGTTTGCTGTAGATCTGTGAACATGTGAAGTGAAAGCAGCAGGCGTATCCACTGTTACGTGCGTTGTGCTCGTCCTGTTGTTGTACATGTGAAAAATAAATGTGTTTCTTGTTTTTTTTTTAGGTTTTCTGTGATAGGCACAAGTTTAGGTACATTTTTTTCTTTGTTGTGGTGACAGTGGAGCCATGTGTTGTTGGTTGTTTTCTTTTTTGTTTTGTGTGTGTGTGTGTTTTGGTCTTAACTGTGGTTTATCAAAGTTTTGCTTTCCTGCTTTTCTTAAAAAAGAAGAAGAAGAAAACTTTTGAAATGCTTTGGGGGAAACTTTTAAGTATAAGGGTCTGGAAAAAGAGAAGGGAGAGGTTCAGAATTCAGTTCCTCACACACCGAAGTGAAGTGAGTTGACTCCACGCTGTTCGGCTCGCTAACCTTTCTGCTTTTTCTTCTCTCCATCGCTCTCCTCCTTCTCATCCCTGCTATATATTACTCTCTCCTTCCTCCGTGCCCTCTCCTCCATCTACATTCTCCCTCTGTCTCGCTCCCCCTACACACACACCTCCATCCATCTGTGCTCCCCCACCACCACCACCTCCTCCTCCTCTTTTTTCTTCTCTTCTCTGTGTCTCTGTTGAAGCAGCTCAAAGTCCCACTGCAGCTGATCCTCTCCAGCAGGCTTACACAGGAGTCCAGCAGTATGCAGGTCTGTCTGTCACTCTCACTGCACCAATGATATGTTGATATGTGTGTCTGCATATGTATGCGTGTGTGTGTGTGTGTGTGTGTGTGTGTGTGTGTGTGTGTGTGTGTGCAGTAGGAAGGGAGGCCAGACTACGGAAAACAGGACAAGGATAAGCATACCTTTGTTCGAAATTAGAATTTTGATATTGTAACATTAAGTGTTTCAGTCTCACTCCATCAGTTTGTTCTCTGCACCGCGTCGGGTGTGCAACACGTTAGACTCTATTGTGCGCTATCTGATCGATTGCCTGCTGTGCCCCTGCATATGTCACATTGTTTATATGTATCCAAGTGTGCGCTCTAGTCATGACTGTTATCTGATCCGCGGTGTGTGTTTGTGTGTGTCAGCAGCCTACCCCGCTGCATACGGCCAGATCAGCCAAGCCTTCCCCCACCCTCCACCTATCATCCCACAGCAGCAGCGAGAAGGTAACGCTCACGCACGGCACGCTCCTGAAATACTCATACACGCTGGCGGGGTGATTTGAAATGTTGCCAGTCAGTTTTTACGAAAAGTACAAATATTCAGCAGTGTTTTGGGGTGTTTTTGTTTACCTGATACAAAACAGCTTTTTTATTATTGGTGCTTTTTGGTTCGGTAATATAAAAAAAACAGAGGACAGAGTTGAGAATGAGTCAAAGAAAAAGAAAAAGAAGAATATTACTGAGTATCTCAAACTCAGCTGTAAGCCTTCTCATGAACCGAATGACCGCCAAGCTCAACACCCATGCCTGGGACCTTACTGCCCTCTTGTGGAAGTTAAGATAAAAATTGCAGATGATTTCACAGCTGTGGCAACCCAGAGGCCATATTTTAAGCATTTGGGAGTCATATAGTAAGGGGTGCCATAAAATTATCAGTATGAAGGTTGTTAGTTTTCATGATACTTAACATTCAGCAATCACCTGACAACTTAAGGTTACCATTCAACTGTGACTGAAGCCTTGGAGAAAACTGCTCTACACTTTTTATGGGTTTTATTCGTGTTTCATTTTTGCAACTCTGGAACCTTAAAACTAGGCAAATATTAAGAAACACATTTAAGGAAAAAAATGTAAATGTGAAACTGGGCATAAAGATGGTCTGATGCAGAAAACTGGAACATTTATTTTGTGTTTTTCACTCTGACGCATTTTAAATTCTAGTTTAGTCAAAACAACAATCCAAGATTAACTACCACATAGGACCGACACAGCTAGAAAACAAAGAAAATTGATGAAATTATGCAATCAAATGTTGAAATGTTCATCTTGATTGGTTTCTGTGAGAGCTTATGTTTAAAAAAATGTAGGTCTTTTCTAAAATAACCAACATTATTCTATTTTTGGCAGAAAATTGAGTTTATACATCATTTATAACAAGCTGTCAGAGGCAACTGACTTTCACTGCCTTTTAGCCCACTTTGACTAACAATGTGCTCTTCTACCCTCTTTATCTTTTACTTTACACTTTAAATAATTTCTTACTGTCATCACAGAGTTTTCTCCTCTCGTGGTCTGCCTTTCCCATTCTTACTTCCCGTCTCTTTCCTTGACCCTTTTCTCTGACCTTTGCCTTCTTATCTCTCTCCCTCCCCCTCTCTTCTCTCGCCTTTCTCCGTTTCTTTCCACGCAGGACCGGAAGGCTGCAACCTGTTCATCTACCACCTCCCTCAGGAGTTTGGAGATGGAGAGCTGATGCAGATGTTCCTGCCATTCGGTAATGTCATCTCCTCCAAAGTGTTTGTGGATCGGGCGACAAACCAAAGTAAATGCTTTGGTGGGTAAAAATGAACAAAACCAAACGATTATTGGTTATTTATTCCTGATTATTATTATTCTTTTTTTTTCCTAATCACCCTTTTTTTGCACTGCAGTCAATACTCCCTTCCCACCCCCACGCCTTCCCTACCCCCAAACCTCTCGACACCTCTCCCTTTAAAAAGATGAACAAAAGAGCAGATCGTTTCTCTGCAGGTGTGCTGTTACTAATAAGAAAGAGTGGATATTTTGGATATTTTGTTTTCCTTTTCCAAGCGTTACAGACAGCTGAGATCTGAGAACTCAGCGGCCCGTTTTATCTTTCGATTACGACTGTATAATACAAATGTGGGTTTTTCAGTCGCATGCCCCTGACTATAGCTTCCTTTCAGCTAAAAACAAAAAAAGGGATGCATGCCAAGAACGTAACTTCAGAATCCCACAGTTAGTCTGCTGTGCAAAGACAGAAAACTGCCATCTCACGTCATGCTGCTGACAGTGCAGCGTAGTCGAACGCATAATTATGTGGCAAATTATAAATGGATTGTGGAGAATGTTTTATGGAGAGTCCATCAGGTGCAACCCATTTGCAAATTAGCTTTCGCTCACTAATACGCTGCATTAATGTATTTCCTCAATTCATGTTGGCGTTTTTGTGATGCGGGTTTTAATTTGTTATTTGACGCTTTTTCCCCCCCACATCACAGTGGAAGTTAAAAAGCAAAACTGAAATGTTGCACTGCCATATTGATGTTTTAGTTATAAAACCCCATTATCCTGTAATCCTGTTGTTGTTGTCATACTATTACACATCTGTGTGATGTTAGTTTAATGTGCTTTTTTTTTAATAATCACACTATATTAGATTTACGCTTACAACTAGTTGTTTCATGAATGGTAACTGTTTTTTAGTTTTATGTGCTGATTAAAGGTTTTCATTATCGTTCCAGTTTTCATATCATACACACCTGTAAATGACTATTGGATCTTAATGAACTCATCTTCACATTCCATGTTTTTAGTGTCCCAAACTGCTCTTGCTTCTTCATATAACAATATCTCCTCCTTTCTCTTTCTCTCTCTTTTGGCCTTTCCCCCAGGGTTTGTAAGTTTCGACAACCCAGGTAGTGCCCAAGCTGCCATCCAGTCAATGAATGGCTTCCAGATCGGCATGAAAAGACTCAAGGTGCAACTGAAGAGGCCAAAGGATGCCAACCGTCCCTACTAGCCCGCGCCCCAGCCAGCCACCGCCACCCTGGCGGCCGGGGCAGCTGTCGAACACAGGGAAAGACAGGTTAGGCATCAGTGTTGACTCCTTGAGGAACACCTGTTGTCAATTTAGTTTCACAGGTGGTTTCTTGAGCGCATGCACAGCTATTGCAAATTATACTGGCAAACACTCACCAAACAAAACCAGGTGTTGACATTCCCACAATCCTCCCAGGACCATGACTACAAACCTAAATAAATAAATAAATAAAAATAATGTAACCAATACATTGAATTGTATAAAATATAAAAATTGTATTAAAGTTGAAACATTTTGTTTAAAAAAAATGTGCTCATGTTGAATTTGATGCCAGCAACACACAAAAAACAGTTAGAAACATGGTATGTTTACCACTGCATTGCATCACCTCTTCTTTTAACAGCACTCTGTAAGTGTTTGGGAACCAATGAGACCAAATGTTCACCTATAGAGAGCAAAATCTTCCCCAGTCTTCCTTGTTAAAGGATTTTCTGCTCAAGAATCCGCTGTCTTTTGTTTCATAAATTTTTGAAAAAAGAACTGACAGGTCTAGACTGTATACAGGTAGTTATAGCTGCTCTTAATATGAAGCAACGCTGTTGTAATACCCGCAGAATGGGGTTTAGTGAGGATGTAAACAAGGCCTTATCTCAAAAAGACAATTGAATGGCAGCATATGTTGCTTCAAAACCTCTTTGTAACATTCACTACCACCAAGTCTCAGATGTTCAAGTTATCCATGTGATGTACAAAAGCATTTACAAACCTATACCATCTGAGATGCTTTTACACTTCTACTATTTACCTCAGAGAATGCAGCATCCATGCAGGACAATTAGAGATTTTGATTCAGGACTATTCCTCTTCATGTTAAAAATGTTTTGTTTGTTTTTTATCTTTACATGATAGTCAAAACCTTTTTGGATGATGCACTGGTATACTTGTACAGTAGTAATGATTTCCACTACACAAAATGCTTTTAAGGCAGAAGCATCAACATCAGTTTTCAGCTTTTTCAGTATCTTGTGATCCTCTGATTCAGCCTCGTTGAGAAACTCTTCTTTTTAATCCCCAATTGTGTTCACTGTTGTGCATGAAAGCACTCACTGAGCATGCTCATGTTTTCATTGAACAGTGAAATGATTAAATCGTTTTTCCTGCTAAAGAACAAGAGGAAATTTTGCAGCTGTTGTCTTACCCTTTATTGAAGATGACAATAATGATTTTTTTTTTGTTATCATTAGTCACATGCAGATATTTCCCAAGACAAGCTGAGAGTGAAACGTGACATTTCAGGGAATTTCAGCAGCGACTGCATTGTCTAAAACTCCTGCAGCTTTAACCTGCTGACAGCTGTGTTACAGTGCCTCACGTGCAGCACACACACCTAACAACACTCTCGCCAGAGCGCCGTGTGTTCTCGGGCAAACAAGTGTCGCTCACATCGCCTTCTTCGGCAGAAAACACTCTTAGCTCCGTGCATCATTCGCTGAAAACAAGAGTGCTGTGATGCACAGCGCTAACGGAAATGTCCCACACACACAGGGGGCAAACAGACTAGTTAAAACATATTGAGAATATAAGATGTTAAATGTAATTGTGAACCATAAGACGTGTCTATCTATACTGAAAGTGAAACCTTGTTTTGATGTCAGCTTCCAGGCTGGCCGAAAAAAGTAGCCTCCTCTATTTGCAGAACGACTTTACAGTAAATGACCCTGTATGTTACCTCGTAGGTAAAAGATAATTGGTAAATGGTTCAGCATGTTGCACAGGGAAGAAAGTGCTTCCAAGGGAGAGGCATTTATTACCCCTCAGGCAGGTAATTGTGCTGTTCCTCTTTGTCTCCTCCCTTCATCTGTGTGATGGAGAGTTTAGGCTGTGTCGTTCATTCACTACTGATGACTTCATTCAAGGGCAACTTATCACCCACTCACAAACTAACTGAACCATACCAGACAGTGTCCTGAGGCAAATCACTGCAGGTGGAAGAGCAATCTCATATGAATTTGTCATCAAATGTGTGCCGCCACTCCTTTTGATATGTAAAATGATTTTTTTTAACTGAATGTTGGAGAAAACATCTTCTGATTTCCTTTTTTTTTTTTCCCAGAGCATCATTACGCTCTCAACTGATTAGCGAGCTGCTTTTCGACTTGCATCACCAGCTTTACTATTGGTATTATCATCTAAAAAAATAAAAATAGAATAAAATAGAATAATAACACACTGTTGTCACAACAGCAAGCTAGAGTACTCTTATTTAACATCTAATGACACGGTAAGGTGTGTCTCGATTAGAATCCCTTCACCATTTCAAAAACAGGATTGAACAGTTTGTTTTTTAATAGAAACGAAAAATTTGTTTCATCGCATAGAAGATAACAACGGAGCTGCAGCCAGGAAGCCAGATTAATTCACTGCAGGATGAGCACTGATTTGTTTTGAAAATTGTCTCAGCAAAATGATCTTTGTTTATCCACACCAGGACTTAGAGTCTTAGTGCTGGCTAAGACGCTTTAGAGAGGCAGGTGTCCTGTTAAGTATTCTGCACCGCTCCATCTGCATGTAAATACAGCAAGAATCAACAGAGAAGGAACACACAACACTGGTGACGTCATTGCTTCCAAAGAAAAATTAATTTAAAAATCAAAGCAAATATCTCCCTGTCATTTTTCTTGTTTTCCAGTATAATGTAGAAATGTGTAATGAAAGTTCAACGGCAAGCGACCTAGCTGTCTCATTCAATTATCTAAATCAGATCCAAGCAAGTGCACAAATGAACAGCAAAGCTAGACACACCTTCAAACCCCACAGCTGCTGGTATCAAAGTGCAGTTTTCGTGGGATACTTCTAGGAACCTAAGCGATCTGCAGAAAAGCTCGAGCCAGTCGCTATCCTGTGGAAAAGTGCAAGCATCAATGCATCAAGGTGCAAAACGTGAAACCTTGTGTTGTTTCTCCACACATTCCTTTACTCAAACAGTCCCTTTTTCTTCTGTGCTTTTCAGGTTTTGTTGAGCTGTTGATTATTTGCTACCCACCACTGAGTGCAAACTCAACATCTGGACCACTGAGGCTGCTTCAGAAAACAGAGGAGAGAGAGAGAGAGCGATGACCGAGTCAAGGACACCTCCTTTTTGGATGTACTAAAACTTTGGAACTCAGAGTGAATTTGTACCAGCCTGGTTAGCCCCAGGACTTTTTTTTCCCCTCTTCTGCACACATATACACACTTCTTTCCCCACAAAACCCTGCTTGAATGACAGCTACCTTTTCTGGACCACAAAAACTTTTACTTGAACAAAGAAAGGAGGAGAAAAAAGTAAAAGAAACTACATCAAACCTCCTTACAATGACCAACCCCGCTGAACTCTTGAAAGGAATACGGATGTCAAAAGTCCAACAAGAACAAAACTTTGAAAAAAAAATATAAAAATAACAAAAAAAAAAAAAAAAAAAACTACATCAAACCTCCTTACAATGACCAACCCCGC